>NW_006399944.1:5656045-5682348 GCF_000299155.1 Elephantulus edwardii | reverse complement strand
GCGCAGGAGGGGAAGACCCTCTATGAGATGGATTGATTCGGTGACTGGGGTAATCAGGATGGGTGTGTCAGAGGCGGTGTGGTTGGCGCAGGATAGAGCAGGGTTTAGAGCTGTTGTGCATAGGGTCGCTATGAGTCGGAAACGACTTGATGGCACATAACAACAACAACAACAGCTTTAGAAAAAGATCTGGCATTTGTTTATTGTTGTTGTTATGCACCATTGAGTCAGCTGTGACTAATAGTGACCATATGCACAACAGCCCTAAACCCTGCTCTATTCCATGTCAATCTTATTGTTTCTAGCACACACCTATCCCTATTACTCCAGTCACTGAATCAATCCGCTTAATCGAGGGTCTTCCTCTCCTGCTCTATTCCTCTAACCTCCCAAGAACGAGTTTCCTTTCCAAGGACTAATCCTACCTTGCAACATGTTGAAAATATGTCAGAGAAAGCTTCAGAATCCTTGCCTCCAAGAAGCTGCCTGGCTTCTTCCTCTCCAGGATAAATGTGTTTGTTCTCGTAGTAGTCCATGGTATATTCAATACTCTTCTCCAACACCACAGTTTAAAGACATCAATTCTCCTTTTATCATCCCTAGTCATTGTCCAGATTTCTGATGCATAGCAAATACTTGCAAAGACCATGGCCTGATTCAGGCACACCTTAGTCTCCAGACTGACTTGTTGTTCTTCATTACTTTGGTGAGGTCTCTGACAGCAGACTTTCCTGATGAATCTGTCTTTTCATTTCCTGACTGCTGGTACAAAGAGTGTTGATAACAGAGCTAAGGAAACTGAAGCTATTGACAGTCTCAATCTCTTCACCATCCATCATGATACTTCTAATAAGACCAGTGGTGAGAATCTTTGATTTCTTGATGTTGAGCTTCACTCCACATTAAAAGCTGCAGTCCTTGACCCTCTGCAGCAAGTTCTTCAAGTCCTCCTCACTTTCAGCAAGCAGGTTTCATCAGCATAGCACAGATTGTTGATGAATCTTCCTCCAATCCTGATACCCCATTTCTACTCATAGAGCCCAACCTCCCAGATAGTTGTTCTGCATATAGATTGAAAAGATATGGAGATAAGACACATCATTTGTACACACCCTTCCCGATTTTGAACCATGTGGTGTTTTCTTGCTTTGTCTGTCTCTTTGTCCACATATAGGTTTTGCATAAGCACAAGTAAGTGTTCTAGGATTCCCATTCTTCTCAGAATTAGCCACAGTTAGTTGTGCTCTACATTCAAATGACTTTGCATAGTCAATGAAATACAGATAGACATTCCTCTGGTACTTTCTGCATTCAGTCAACATCCATCTGGCATTAGCTATCATATCCCTAGAACCATAGCCTCTTCTCAACCCAGCCTGCATTTCAGGCAGTCCTCTATTGATGTGCTCTTCCACTAATTTTTGGATAATCTTCAGCAGAATTTTGCTCACATGTGATATCAATGATACTGTTCTATAATTTCTGCACTGTTGGATCACCTTTCTTTGGAATGGGAACAAATACATATTTCTTTCAGTCAGTTGGCCAGGTGGTTGTCCTCCAGATTTCCTGGCACAACTTGGTGAGCACATCCAGGGTAGCATCTGTTGAAATATGTCAATTAGTATGCCATCAATTCCTGCAGCCTTGTTTTTTGCCAATTCTTTCTTTCAGAGCAGCTTTAACTTCTTCCTTCATCACCACAGTCTCTTGCTCATATGTTGTTTTATGAAAGTCTTCTGTGTCTGCCAATTCCTTTTGGAACGATAACTCTGTATACTCTTTCCATCTGCTTTTAATGTTTCCTGGAACATTTAATATTCTGCCCAGAGCATCCTTAAGTATTGCAACTTGAGGTTTGAATTTGTTCTTCAGTTCCTTTAGCTTAACAAATGCTGAGCAAGTTTGGCCCTTTTGATTTTCTGACTCTAGCACCTTGCACATTTCATTGTAATACTTTACTTTGTCTTCCTGTATTGACATTTGGAATCTTCTGTTCAACTCCATAATATCTTGAATTATTTTTCCCCCTTTTGTCTTGGCTTCTCAGTGCTCTAGTGCAATATTCAGAGTCTTTTCTGACATTCATCTTGACCTTCCCTTCCTCCTCTGTCTCTGTAATGACCTTTTGCATTCTTCATGATAATATTCTTGATATCCTTCCACAGCTCATCTGGTCTTCATTCATTAATGTCCAAGGCCTCAAACCTGTTCCTGAGATAGTTTTGAAATTAAAGTGGTATATATGAAAGGTCAAATCTTGGTTCCTGTGGATAGAGCTATCTAAAAGTATGGAGTTTAGTTTTCAATATGACATCTCTACTTTTTTTAATTGATATTGCTATGCAGATGGGTGAGACTATGTGTATGGGGTGTGTTGTCTTCTCCAAAGGTATTGGCTATCTAGCATTCCAGAAGGGTATTGACCAATCTCAACAATCTACAAGAGGACTTATTAGTCTCACCAATAAATTGAACAGCTATAGCTGTACAGAACAGAGGAATCTTTCTCCACCAGAAGAGAGAATTCTTCTCTTAATCAAATCAAGAGAGACCCCCTTAACCCAGCAAAATGTGGTATAAGATTTAGGATACCAGCAGTAACCACAATTAAACTTGAGAATTGATGTAGTTCAGACTTTGGGGAGAGGAAAGTCAACAATGTTGTATTGAGAACTTCGTTGGATAATTGAGTTAAGAATCAATATTGGCAGAACTGAGATTTTTGTTGGACATTTGGTGGAAGTGCCTGTGTGTACATTTTGGCAGCTGTCTTGACTGTATTCTGTAATCTGAACTAGAACTTCTGACTCCGCTAATATAGCTCTGTGTATTCTGTAAGATATCACATAAAATTTTTGACCCAACCAAGTAGTAAGTTTGTATTGAGATGGGTAGAGATAGCTTCCCACTATGAAGTTGGTAGAGGTCAAATTTGGCACTCCCTAGGTGGCTTTTGCACTTTTTAGGGACAGATAAATATTTTACCCAAAATAGTAGAAAAGAGACCTTTTCATATTACACAAGTAACAAAAACAGTGTTGGTCATTGCCCCATCCTTCAGCGTAGTGCATGCATCATATTCCCACCCCCATCCCCTGCCCTTCCAGCATCCCACTCGGTTCCCTCTCCTTGTCCCTCCAGCATCTCCCTTCTCCCTGCCTTCAGCCAATCCTGATATGATGTTTCAGGCCTCTTTCTACTCCCTTGTGATGTTGGTGCTCCTGGTGCAGGCAAACTCTGAGATGCTGGTGTTGGCAGCCTTTCAGTGGTGGCAGCCAGTATGCAAGTATTATCTCCTCAGCTGACTAGGAGGGCAAGACTTTAATCACATCACATTATTGATGAAAGATAAAAGGGGACATTCTCTGTTATGTATATTGTGTAAAACAAAACAAAGTAAAGTCCGTGTTGTTTTTATAAGATATTAAAGGAGAGAAGAAAAATCTTGGTAATATCACAAAAGAGGAACCTGGAAGTGAGTGCATCCTCTGTACACAGACTCCTGCACTTGGAAACTCCTAGAAGAAAGAAACACACACAAAGGAAGCATTTATTTAGCACAAACACCCTGAATTTGGATTTCTTGCCTCCTAACTTGTGGGAGAAAAATTTCTGTTATAGCCATCTCTATTCACCACAAAGAAGTATAGATACTTATAGTATTTCTGTTATAGCAGTACTGATAACAAAACCAACCTCCTGAACTCATTAGAATTATGAAATTAAGTGGTTTTTTGAAAGAGAATTCCCATCACACAAATAAAACAGAATGAATCAAATTTCCTGAAAGATAATTTTTAGTTTCATTTCATTGTCTGCCATAGATTCATGTCCAGCACTCCCTGTGCCTGAGCTCAATTGGCATAGTATATAATGTGTTATGTTGCTAACCAAAAGAATGTGTGTCTCTGATTTTCCAAATCCACCAATCACTCCATAGAAAAAAAAACATTGACAGTCTTTTCTTATTAAGCTTTGGAAACATGATGCATCATGATGAGTTGGACTCGATACAATGGTAGTGAGTTTTAATTTTTATTTGTTTCTATTCAATTGCTCCATCAGTCTAAGCCTTTTATGTATGATTTGCTTCTCTACTAAATTAAACCTTCAGCCTTCATTATGCTTGAGGTCGCATGACCATTACATAGAGGATGAGTATATTACAATGGTGTTATTGTAATAAAAATAGGGATTGGTAAATATTCCTTTTTTAAACTTTGGTTTTATTGAAGAAGGTAATGATTCCGGGAAGGGTGGAGGGTCAATGATGGAGATGAGGACCCTCTATCAGGTGGACTGACGTGGGGACTGGTGCAATAAGCTCTAGTGTGTCAGGATGTGTGAGGATGGTTTAGGCTAGAACAGGGTACAGATCATCTGTTCATAGCTATGAGTTGTACTCAACTTAATGGCACCTAACAACAACAACAATAACCCTGTAAAGAATCAGTGCCTTTGTGTTATGGTCCTGGAGAAGAATACTGAGCACACATACCATGGACTGCCAAGAGAACAAATAGGTCTGTCCAGGAAAAGGCAATACCAAATTGTTCCTTGGAGGCAAAACTTTGAAATTCCATCTCACAGCCTTTGGGCATGTTACCAGGAGGGACCAGTCCTAGGGACCAAACATAATGTTTGAGAGAGTGGAGGAATAGCACATGAAAGGAAGACCCTGGATAAGACAGATTTCCACAGCAACTGTGGCAATAGGATCAAGTGTGGCAGAGATGGTGAAGTTGACTCAGGATAGGTCAAAGTTGATGACAATTGTTCATATAGTCAGCTCTGCATTATACTCTACCTGATGACACCTGACAAATAACAATAAGCTGATAGGCTAGATTATTTTCCTGCTCTCTCCATTTTGTAACTATAGCTTTGTTATTCTTGTTATGTACCACTGACATATCCAACCCATAGCTCACCCTCCAGTGGGTTTTCAGAGGCAGTTAATCACATGGGAGGAGACTGCTCATCCTTCTCCCAGAGACAGCTGGTTGACTTGAACTATGAGTCTTTGAAAAGCAACTCAGCTTCTTGCCACTGGACTACTAGTGCTCCTATAACTTTATGACATGTAAAAACTTTTTAAAATAGGTCATTACAAAGACCAAGGAGGAAGAAAAGACTGAGATGGATGTCAGAAGAGTCTATGAGTATTGCATTCAAACTCTGAGAAGCCAAAGGAAGGGAAGAAATCCAGAAGTTAAGGAGCTGAGCAGATTTCAAAGGGCAGCTCAGAAAGACAAGGCAAAGTATTATATTGAAATGTGCAAGGAGTAAAAAAAAACCATAAGGGATAAACTTGTTCAGCACTTCTTAAGTTGAAAGAATTAAAGAACAAATTCAAGCCTCAAGTTGCAGTACATAAGGATGCTGAAAGCAGAATGTTGAATGACCCAGGAATCATCAAAAGAAGACATAAAGTCACTCTATCAAAAAGAGTTGGCTGATACGGAAGAATTTCATGAAACAACATATGATCTAGAGCCTATGGTGATGAAGGAGGAAATTCAAGCTGCACTGATTAGAATTGGCAAAAAATAAGGCCCCAGGAATTGATGGGTTACCAATAGACATATTTCAGCAAACAGGTGCTGCCCTTGACACACTCATGAGGTTATGCCAAGAAATCTGGAGGATGACTCGAAGAGACCCATATTTATTTCCATTCCAAAAAAAGGTGATCCAACAGAGTGAGGAAATTATCCAACAATATCATTAATATCACATGCAAGCAAGATTCTGCTGAAAATGATCCAAAACTACAGGAACAGCACATCGACAGAGAACTGCCATATGTGCAAGCTTGGTTTAAAAGAGCCATGGAAGTAGGGATATTATTGTCAATGTTAGATGGATATTGCCTGAAAGCAAAGAGTACTAGAGGAATGTCTATTTGTGTTTCCTTGACTATGCAAAGACATTTGATTGTATGGATCATAACAAAGTGTGGCTAACTTTGAGAAGATGGGAATTGCAGAACATTTGATAGTGCTTATGCAAAATCTATGCTCAGACTAGGAGGCAATCATCAGAAAGAGCAAGGAAACACTACAAGTGTGAAAACCAGGAAAGGTGTACTTCAGGAACACATCCTATCTCCATACCTTTTCAGTTTATAAAGCAGAACAGATTATCTAGGAGGCTGGGCTCCATGAAGAAGAATGTGGCATCAGGGCTGGAGGAGGACTCATTAACAACATGCATTGTGCAGATGACACAACCCTGCTTGCTGAAACTGAGGAGGACATGAGTCATTTGTCACTGAAGATCAAGGATTTCAGCCTCCAATATGAATTGAAGCTCAACATGAAGAAAATATAGATTCTCACCATTGTGTCAATTGGTAATGTCATGATAGGTGGTGAAGAGATTGAGATTATTAACAGTTTTAGTTTGTTTGGCTCCACAATCAACACTCCTGGTACCAGCAGCTAGGAAATGTTGTTGTTGTTATGTGCCATCGAGTTGCTTGCGACTCATAGCGACCCTATGTACAACAGCTCTAAACTCTGCTCTGTCCTGTGCCAATCTCATTGTCTCCAACACACTCATCCTGATTGCCCCAGTCACCGAATCCGCCTGCCCTCCACCCTCCCAAGCATGATGTCCTTCTCCAAGGACCAGTCTCTACTTACAACATGACCAATGTATGTCAGACGAAGCCTCAGAATCCCTGCCTCCAAGGAGCAGCCAGGTTTAACCCTCTCCAGGATGAATCTGTTTGTTTTCTTAGCAGTCCATGGTACCCTCAGCACTCTTCTCCAACACCAAAGCTCAAATGCATCAACTCTCCTTCTGTCTTCCCTGGTTATTGTCCGGCTGTCTGATGTGTAACAAGTGATTGCAAAGACCATGGCTTGTGCCAGACGCACCTTAGTCTCCAGAGACACGCCATTGCTCTTGAGTACTTTAGAGAGGTCCCTAACAGCAGACTTTCCCATCGCAATACGTCTTTTAATTTCCTGGCTGCTGGTTCCAAGAGTGTTGATTGTGGAACCAAGCAGACTAAAGCTGTGAATAATCTCTATCTTATTACTAAGAGAGTGTGTGTGTGTGTGTGTGTGTGTGTGTGTGTGTGTGTGTGTGTGTATACTGTTAAATTGGATCTGACTGGTAGGAGGAAATTGTTCCTTCTTCTCTAGTAGAGCATCTGGTGGATTCGAACCAGGTGCCTCTGGGATTGCAGTGCAGCTTCATGCCACTAGGCCACCAGAGCTCCCGTTAGCTAGGAATTAAAAACAACAACAACAACCAAAAAAAACCAAACCAAAAACAAAAAAAAAATCCAAATTGCATTGGGGAAAATCTGCTGTTAGAGAACTCTGTAGAGTTCTGAAGAGTAATGATGTCAGTTTAGAGACTAAAGTGGTCTGATTCAGGCCATAGTCTTTGCAATTACTTGCTATGCATCAGAAAGCTGGACAATGACTAAGGATGATTGAAAAAGAATTGATGCCTTTGAATTGTGGTGCTGGAGAATAGTGTTAAATATACCGTGGACTGCCTGGAGACAGTGAAACCAGGCTGTTCATTTGAGGCCAGGATTCTGAAGTTTCATTGGACATACTTTGGGCATATTGCAAGTAGGGACAGGTCCTTGGAGAGATTCCGAATGCTCGGAAAGGTGGGGGGGATACTGCAAGAAAAGACACTGGATGAGATGGATTGACTCAGTAACTAGGGTAATTGGGATAGGTGTGCGAGACACAATGAGGTTGGCTTAAGATAGAGTAATTCAGAGCTGTTGTATACAAGGTTACTACGAATAGTAAGCTACTCAAAAGCACATAACAACATATAATTTTGGCATATGTATCCTATTGTGTAATGATTTGATATGAAATTAAATTATATTACTCAACAGTTTTCATGACAACAGTACAATAAATTATGTTTTGCATGAGAGAGTGTATTACTTGTTTTTAAATCTGACAGTCAATATGATATTCTGTAGGTCATAGATATCATGCCATTGGCCTTGAGTGTTATCAACACAAAGACCACAATGTGATGAGCTAACATTTGTTTAGAATATTCATTTATTACTAAGTACAATTTTCTTCTTCACCAGCAATTTGTTTCAAACTACAGCCTAAAATGTCACATTATTGATGTGGCATTATCAAGTTTCATCATGATTGACCTGATGTCACACTGTTTTGTAACACAACTGGTTGCTGTCAATCAAAAGCACTCACAAAAGCCCCTTTTAGAGAACAATTTGTCCTGGCATAGAACCATCTGGTATAATCTTCATTTTAAAGATGAGTCCTGTAGCTATTTAAAAATAACTAAAGTTTAAATGTGAATTTTTACTACATTAAACACTTTTTTTGATCCTTGGTATTTTCAACATTTTGGTGGTTCTCTAAGGTTGAAAATGTTTAGTGTTTTCCATTATATAGAAATTTTATCATTAGTGTCCCATGCTGGGATAGGAGGGGGTCCAAAGTCCAAGGAAGATATATAACCATTTGTTGGGAAAAAAACCACTTATTTATGAAAGAGAAATAGAGAAAGAGGGGTCTAATTCAGAGAGATAGAGACAGATTGTATAGTTTAGCTACCAAGCAGAAGAAACTAGAGGGGAAAGTGAGGATAATGACACTAGTCCAAATTTGAAGAAGCCAGTCAAGTTTCAAAATGCCCAAGCAGCCACCTGAGTTGTTATATCTCAATCCTGTCTAATATAGTATTGAAAGTGTATGTGGATTCTCTTCACTGGATTCCTAAACACTGCCCTTTCTGCTGATACCACTTTGTTTAAAAGTGATCTTTGAAGTCAGATTTCAAAGTACTTGAAGGGAAGGCAAAAAGAGCAGTGGCTTAAGCAATAAGTATGTGGGGATGTGGCAGAAGATTCCAACTGTGGCCTCCTCACACTTCCCACGCTAGTCAGAGGTGATACTTTGTCAAGATGGTTCATTGTAGGAAACCCTCTGTTCATTTCTATGAAAGTAATATGTACCAACTTCCTTTATATCTCTCTGCTTCTCTCTTCATCTTTTTAACTTTTTTTCTTGTTTTGCATTCTTCTGCTTTCATAGATACAGATCCCCTACCCTCTGGTCTTGTTTTTGCCATTTGGTCATACTTGTCTGTACCCTAAAGACAAGTATTTCCCAAGATTTGCTTTTCTTTATCTTTGAAATATCATCCAGCTTCCTAACTTCAATAATCACTTCTGTGCTCCAGATGTCTAAAAGCTTGTTGTAAAGCCCTGGTCATTCTCCTTTATGCATAAGAATTTTAAATGCCAAATTTCCTATCTTAATTGCATTATGTAGGATATAATCTAAAGGATAAGTCATGTATCAATAGCTATCTAATGATAAATAGAAATAATAAATCTTGATATTAACTACTTGGCTTTTAACTCAAAATCACAACTCATTGCTATCAACTTGGGATCGATGATTCATAGCTGACCCTGCAGCAGGTTTTCAGATTGTAAATTACACAATAGGAGATTTCCTATCTTCCTCCATCAGAGCAGCTGGTGGATTCAAACCAGTTATTTTTTTATTAACAGGTCAGTTCCTTATCTACCAGGCTATTAAAGCTTCCTGCTTGGTCCTTAGCTACTTTAATTATCTTATTCCCTCCATTTCAGATTATGTGCTACTCTAGTCAGATACTATTTTAATATTAAGATCAGCTTCTATACCTAACAAAAAGCCCTCAAAGCTAAAGGTGGAAAACATTTATCAAGCTATCACGTTACTCTGTGGCCATTGTAAAAATTGTCAGGGTTGATACTTATATTGTGTACATTTTAGATTTAACATTAAATATATACATTCTGGGAGGCTGAACTGTATGAGGAGAAATGTGGCTTCAGGATTGGAGGAAGATTCATCAACAGTGTGCGTTATGCAGGTGACACAACCCTGCTTGTTGAAACTGAGAAGGACCTGAAGCGCTTGCTGCAAAAGGTCAAGGATTGCAGCCTTCAATATGATTTGAGGCTCAATATCAAGAAAACAAAGATTCTCACCACTGGGCCAATTGGCCAACATCATAATAGATGGTGAAGAGATTGAGAGTGTTCACAGCTTTAATTTGCTTGGCTCTACAATCAACACTCTTGGCACCAGTAACTCAGAAATTAAAAGATATATTATGATGGGAAAGTCTGCTTTTAGGGACCTCTCCAAAGCACTTAAGAGCATTGATGTCATTCTAGAGACTAAGGTGTGCCTGATGCAGGCCATGGTCTTTACAATCACTTGTTGTGCATCAGAGAGCTGGACAATGACTAGTGATGACAGAAGGAGAATTGATGCCTTTGAGCTGTGGTGCTGGAGAAGAGTAGTGAATATACATACCATGGACTGCTAAGAAAAGAAGAGGTTCGTCCTAGAAAGGGTTAAAACAGGCTGCTTCCTGTACGCAAGGATTCTGAAGTTTCCTCCCACACATTTTGGACATGTTGAAAGGAGGGGCCGGCAGGTCCTTGGAGAGGGACATCATGCTTGGAAGGGTGCAGGCACAGTGCAAGAGGGGAAGACGCTCTATGAGATGGATTGATTCAATGACCGGGGAAATTGGGGTAGGTGTGTTAGAGACAGTGAGATTGACATACGATAGAGTAGGGCTTAGAGGTGTTGTACATAGGGTCGTTATGAGTCACAGGAGACTCAAAGGCACATAAAAACAACGACATATACATTTAATGAAAATGACCTTTCATGTTATTTTTCTAATTTTATTTTCAGCATTAAAAGCTTTGTTGTTGTTATGTACCATTGAGGTGGTTGAGACTCATGGTGATTCTATGTACAATAGCCCCAAACCCTGCTCTATCCTGTGCCAACTGTATCATTTCTGACACACCTACCCTCATTATCCACCCCCAATGCTCCAATCATTGAATCTCATCGAGGGTCGTCCTTTCTTGCTCTATCTCTCCAAGGACTGGTGTGCCTCCTTGCAACATGCCCAATATATGTCAGACAAAGCCTCAGAATCCTCGCCTCCAAGGAGCAGACTGGTCTCACCCTCTCTAAGACAAACCCGTTTGTTCTCCTGGCAGTCTATAATATGTTCAATACTCTTCCCTAGAACCGCAGTTCAAAGGCATCAGTTCCCTTTCTATCATCCCTAATCATGTATGCCATGGATATGTCCTATCTCCATACCTTTCCATACTATATGCAGAACAGATTATCAGAGAGTCTTGGCTCTATGAAGAGGAGTGTGGCATCAGTATTGGAGGAAGACTCATCAACAACTTACCTTATGCAAATGACACAACCTTGATTGCTGAAACTGAGGAAGACCTGAAGCTCTTGCTGCGAAAGATCAAGGACTACAGCCTTCAATATGGATTAAAGTCCAACATAAAGAAAGCAAAGATCCTCACCAGTGAGCCCATTGGCAGCATCTTAAGATGGTGAAGAGATTGAGACTGTGAAAATATTCAGTTTGCTTGGCTCCACAATCAACACTCTTGCTACCAGCAGCCAGAAAATCAAAAGATGAATTAAGTTGGGAAAGTCTGCTATCAGGGACCTCTCCAGCATACTGAAGAGCAATGATGGCAGTCTGGAAACTAAGGTGCACCTAATCCAGGCCTAAGTTTTGTAATTAAAATACTAAATGCTTTATTTCCTTAATATGTTATGGGACAAATATGATAAAAATTATACTATGTATAACATGGTACACACAAGGTATAACTGTGGTGTTAGTCCAAAGTTGGCTTTTCTAGCCACCACTTTAGTCCTCTCTGCTCTCCAGCTACCTTAACAGCTCACATATACTCTTGCAAATCATCAACATTGTGGGACTAAGATAAGAAACAGAGTATCTCCCATGCTGGAAAACAAGACTTGAGGGAAACTGGAGCAAGACCTTGGTGAGAGTAAAATCCTGGTGGCAAGACTCTGGTGATGGTGGTGGAGAGACTGTGGCATTGCTGTGGAGAAACTGTGGTAGGATGTAAACAAAGGAGCCCTGAGATAAAGGACCAGTTAATGGTTTTTCTGTGCTTTCCAGATAATTAAGAAGAAACTGACTTATAACTGCTTTGAGACAAATCCTTTTGGATGATTTGTATTTGACCGCTCAACTAAAACCAGAACTTTTTCCTGAAGAAATTGTGTTTTCCTGTTAATCTGTCTTGGGGCTGCTGAACTAAACTTGGACTTATATTGTGAGATAGTATTACTTCTCCCACTCCCCAAATTATTTCACTAATAAACCCCACTTTCAGTACCACAGTTTGTGAGTCAACAATGAATAAAGGAATCTGTGGCTGCTATGGAGGCTCTACAGGCACCATGGGACTGGGCTACAGGTTCTTTATCTGCTTTATGTTCTGTGGCCCTGAAGGACTGTGTTATTTTCACTCCCTTGAAGATTAGTTGGAGAAATCACTTATCTTTTGGTAATTTCAAGTTTAGTTTAATTTTGCATTGTTTCTCTATAAAAAACATGAAGGAATTGGACAAGATACATTCTTTTATATAGTCTGTTAACGTAAAAAGAACAGAAAATGTGACATGGGGGCACAAGGCCACAAGATTCTCTCTGAAAGGGCCAGAGGGAGTGAAAGTAGCATAGCCCTTCGCAGCCACAGAGAAGCAAACAGATAAAGAGCCTGTAGAACAGCCCCATGGTGCCTATAGAACCCCATCAGTAGCCAGTTTTCTTTATTCGTTGTTGACAGAGCAAGAAAACATTGCATGATTCAAAATTGGGAAGGGTGTATGCCAGGAATGTGTCCTATCTCCATACCTTTTCAATCTATATGTAGAACAGGTTATCCAGGAGGCTGGGCTTTATGAGGAGAAATGTGGCATCTGGGTTGGAGAAATATTCATTAGCAATCTGTGTTATGCAGATGACACAACCTTGCTTGCTGAAACTGAGGAAAACCTGAAGCACTTGCTGCAGAAGGTCAAGGACTGAAGCCTTCAATATGGATTGAGGCTCAATGTCAAGAAGACAAAGATTCTCACCACCAGCCCAATTAGCTGCATCAGGATGGATGGTGAAGAGATTAAGAGTGTTCACAGCTTTAGTTTGCTTGGCTCCACAGTCAATACTCTTGGCACCAGCAGCCAGGAAATTAAAAGATGTATTGCCATGGGAAAGTCTGCTGTTAGGGACCTCTCCAAAGTATTAAAGAGCAATGGTGTCATTCTGGAGACTAAGGTCTGTGTGTGTGTGTGTGTGTGTGTGTGTGTGTGTGATACAGGCCATGGTCTTCTCAATCACTTATTATGTGTCAGAGAACTAGATAGTGACTATGAATGATAGATGGAGAATTGATGCCTTTGAGCTGTGGTGCCGGAGAAGAGTGTTGAATATACCATGGACTGCTAAGAAAAGAACAGGTTCGTCCTAGGGAGAGTTAAACCAGGCTGCTCCTTGTAGGCAAGGATTCTGAAGCTTCTTCTCACATACTTTGGACATATTGCAAGGAGGGACATCATGCTTGGGAGAGTGGAGGCACAATGAGGAGAAGAGGATTCTCTACTAGATGGATTGATTCAGTGACTGGTGTAACGAGGCTTGATATGTCAGAAAAAGTGAGATTGACGCATGATAGAGCAGGGTTTAGGGCTGTTGTTCATAGACTCACTATGATTCGCAGGCAACTCAATAGCACATAGCAACAACAACAACAATCTGCCCTAGGTTTAGATCCCCAGAAATCTGAGACTCAAATGCTTGTTTGTCTGTTTGCTTATACCACCATAGTTATCCAAGATAAGAGCAAAATGTCTGCACTTTGAATTTACCAGTAGTTCTTTGGGGAAAATATGGAAGTCTCTTCCCTTTATGATTTACAGTCTGAGAAACCAAATGAAGAGTAATGAGAATCCATTCTACAATGCTGTGGTTGTTAGGTGCCATCAAGTTGAGTATGACCCATAAAGATCTTATGAACAACAGATCTGAACCCTGTCCTATCCTGTATCACCCTCACACTTCCTTACATTCTAGAGTCCATTGTAGCAGTCACTGCATCAATCCAAATGGTTGAGGGTCTTCCCCTCACTTGACTTTCTGCCTTTCCAAGGCTCATGTTCCTCTTAAAGGAATAGCCCCTCCTAGCAACATGCCTGAAGTATGTGAGGCAAAGCTTTATTATCTTTCCCGCTAAAGAAAACTCCAGCACTCACCTTCTCCAAGGTATATCTGTTTGTTCTTTTGCAGTCCATGAGATGTTCAGCATTCTTCTTCAACACCACAGCTCAAAGGCGTTAATTCTTCTCTCATCCTAACTCATTGTCCAGCTCACATTGTTCAATGCATAGCAAATAATTGGAAAGACTATGGCTTGAATCAGACACACCTTAGTTCTCAAACTGACATCATTACACAATATATCTCCTGATTGCTGGTACCAAGGGTGTTGATTGTGGATCTAAGTAAGATAAAGCTGCTGAAAGTTTCACTCTTTTCTCCATCTACTATGATTTTGCCTATTGGTCCAGTGGTAAGAAGTTTTATTTTCTTGACACTGAGGTGCAATCTATATTTAAGGCTGTATTATTTGATCTTCTGGAACAAGTACTTCAAGTTCTCACTTTTCAGAAGCAAAGTTGTGTCATCTGCATAACACAGATTATTGATGAGTCTTCCTCTGATCTTGATGCCACATTCTTCATTACAGAATCCAGCGTCTCAAATAACTTGCTCAGCAAGCAAGCTGAATTGATAGGGAGAGAGAATAAATACAATCATGGCACACTTCCTTCTTATTTTTAATCCATGTAGTGTTCTCTCTCTCTGTTTGTAGAAAATCTGATGTCTGATGGATCCTGGTTGAAAGTAAAGAATACTAGAAGAATGTCTATTTATCCTTTATTTGCTATGTAAAGGTGTTTGACTGTGTGGCTGTTGTGTGGATAGAGCTCTATTATAGTGTGTTATTTTTGTTTTCTGAGTACTTTAACAAAGATTTTCTAAGTGTTTGTGGCTCTCTTCACATGATGAAAAAAAAGAAATAAAAACTTCTCCAACTACTCTTTAAGACTTCTGGAAAGAGAGAAGGTAAGCTTGAAAAAAGGAAAACTGAGGGCCTGACAATTTACACCAAAATTTGAATGCTCCATAAGTGCTATTTCTATTAAATATCATCTCCAACATTACCTTCAACATCATGTTATTGGCTAAATATGGCCAAAGCTGAGTCTATTGCGTTCATATAGTGTTCCCATGTTCTGTTCAAACAGCTGCTTCTTAATCCATGTATAAGTTTCACATAAGCATAATTAAGTGTTCTGGGATTCCAATTCTTTTAAATGTTAGGCAAAATTTGTCATGACCCATACAGTCCAGTGCCTTTATATATCAAGAAAACACAAGTAATCATCTTTTGACTATTCTCTGTTTTAAGTAAAAATCCATATGGCATCAGCAATGATACCCCTTCTTGTATTACCCTTCTTCTAAATCTAGTTTGGATTTCTGGCAGTTCTTTGTCAATATTTTGTCCTCTACAAGATTTTACTTATATTTTTTTTATTAATGGTACTGGACCCATAAGCAATTACTACGATTGGGATTCTGTGGGTCTTAATCCTTAATCCTGTATGATTTACAAAACAGGAGACAATACCCAGAGGAAGATTACTATATGAAGATAGAGACAGAGATTGGAGTAAGGTGTCAAACCAAGAAATAGTAAGAATTATGCGGAGCTACCAGAACACTTGATTGTGACTATGCAAAGCCTATTTTCACCATCATAATAGATGATAGAGAGATTGAGATTGTTAACAAATTCAGTTTGCTTGGCTCTACAAGCAGCACTCTTGGTACCAGCAGCCAAGAAATTAAAAGACGAATTGCATTGGGGAAAGTCTGCTGTCAGAGACCTCTCCAAAGTATCGAAGAGCAAAAGGGTCAGTCTGGAAACTAAGGTGCATCTTATTCAGGCCATGGTCTTTGCAATTACTTGCCATGCGTCATAAAGCTGGACAATGACTAGGAATAATAGAAGGAGAATTGATGCCTTTGAGCTGTGGTGCTGGAGAAGAGTATTGCATGTACCATGGACTGCTGGGAAAACAAAGAAGTTCGTCCTGGAGAGGGTGAAGCCAGGCTGCTCCTTGGAGGTAAGAATTGTAAAGCTTTGTCTGACATACTTTGGACATGTTGCAAGGCAAGATTAGTCCTTGGAGAGGGATGACATGCTTGGTAGGGTGGAAGGACAGCACAAGAGATGAAGACCCTCGATGAGATGGATTGATTCAGTGACGAGGGTAATGGCGGTAGGTGTATCAGAGACAATGACATTGCCACAAGATAAGGCAGGGTTTAGGGCTGTTGTACATAGTGTCGCTATGAGTTGCAGATGAATCGACAGCTCATAACAACAAAAACAACATGCTTGGGCCAGGAGGCAGTTGTCAGACAGAGCAAGGAAACACTGCATGGCTCAAAATTGGGAAGAGTGTATGCCGGGAATGTGTCCTATCTCCATACCTTTCAATCTATATGCAGACTAGATTATCCAGGAGGCTGAGCTGTATGAGTAGAAATATGGCATCAGGACTGAAGGTTGACTCATCAACAATCTGTGTTGTGAAGAGACACAACCTAGCTTGCTGAAATTGAGGAGAACCTGAAGTGATTGCTGCAGAAGATCAAGGACTGCAGACTTCAGTATGGATTGAAGTCAACATCAAGAAAACAAAGATTCTCACCACTGGGCTTATTGGCAGTATCATGATGGATGGTGAAGAGATTGAGATTGTTAACAGCTTCAGTTTGCTTGGCTCTGTTATCAACACTCTTGGTACCAGCAGTCAGGAAATTAAAAGAAGTATTGAATTGGGAAAGTCTGCTGTCAGAGACATCTCCAAAGAACTGAGGAGCAACAATATCAGTCTGTAGACTAAGCTGCATCTGATCCAGGCTAGTCTTTGCAATGACTTGCTATGCATCAGAAAGATGAACAATGAATGACTAGGGATGATAGAAGGATAATTTTTTTTGTTTTGTTTTGTTTTGTTTTTTTTGATAGAAGGATAATTGATGTCTTTGAGCTATGGTACTGGAGGAGAGTATTGAATATACTGTAGACTGCTGCGAGAGTGAATAGGTTCATCCTAGAGAAGGTGAATCCAGGCTGCTCATTGGAGGCAAGGATTCTGAAGCTTCATCTGACATACGTTGGATATGTTGCAAGGAGGGACCAGTCCTTGGAGAGGAACATCACGCTTGGAAGGTTGGAGGGAGACCCTCGATGAGATGGATTGATTCAGTGACTAGGGTAATGGGGTAGATGTGTTAGAGACAGTAAGTTTGGCACAGGGTTTAGGGCTGTTGTAATACAGGGTCACTATGACTCATAGCAGTTTCGATGGCACATAACAACAACAACAACCAAAATCTAATAGGCAAATCCATGGAGGCTTCAGAGAGAACATGTTTCTTCTGTTTTGTTTTGTTTCCTTGTGTACCACTGAATTGGATACAACTGACACAGGAGGAGGTTGCACCTCCTCCAACAGAGCATCTGGTGGATTTGAATTGCACACCTTCCAGATTGGAATGCTGCTTCTTGCCACTAGGCCACCAGAACTCCCTCAAAAACTTTGTTCTTCTGAAACCTTTATTTAGAACTAACTGCTGGTCTCCAAAATTATGAGACAATATATTTCTGTAGTTTAAACCACTCAATTTTTCATATATGACTTGTTAATATTACAGAAACATCTGAAAGTCACTACCAGTAAGTCAATTTCAAGCCGTAATGACTCCACTCGCTTTCTGAGGCTGTAAATCCTAGTGAAAGGAGATTAGCGTAAATCCTAGTGAAAGGAGATTAGCCATCCTTCTCCTGAGGAGCAGCTGGTGAATTTGAATCGTTAGAGACACCCTGCCTTTTCTTGAGCAGTGCAACACACTATGGGTACACACACTATCAGAACTGTTCTAGTAGTTCCAAAAATCTAATGCAAGTACCTCTTGTGTTCCAGGCAGTGTTATTTGTACTTTGACCTAACTTGAACAGATAGAAAAATTGTAATGAAGGCTTTAAATGATGAGTGAAACAAAAGATAAAAGGCATACTACTGCAAAAAGAATTTTAATTCAAATTATAACAAAAAGCTTATAAAGGAATATTCTGATCAGTTCTTGAGGATAAAATTACAATTCTTCAGAACGACTAATTAAAAGATCAAATTATAGTAAGAAAAAGATACCATTATTTCTGAAAACAAAAAGCTTGCTTACAAAGAAGTGCTCATTCTAGTAACTGGTTTAATTATTTTGGTATGAAGAGTGGCATACTAAAAATAATAATACTTGATTCATTTGACTACAACATAGTGTCACCATCTGAGGATGATGTGTCTCTTTGTCAGATCTGTGGTTGTTTCTGCCACTGATAAGTAATCTTTTTCTCAATGCTGAAATTCTAAAAGTACAGAATATTTATTGTTTGCACATTTAAGCTTCCTCTCTTTCTGATAAGCAGTGAATAATTGAGTAATCACCATCAGTTCCCTCTCTCTCTTCCTAGTCTATTTCCGAAATAGATAAAATTCTAATCACGGACTTAAAAGAGTACTTTCTTGCCTTTTCTCAACCATGAAAAGTTTCAGAGAATAAGACTGCTTTATGACATAATGTTCTACAAAAGTTATTGAGTGGAAGTGACTTCCATAGGATGTCGAGACCTTGGGCCACTTTTGGATACTCCATGGATGTGAGATCCAGTTTAGTTTTGGCTGTGTAATCTTCTTGAGCAGATGAATATTAGAAAGTCCTCAATTACCTCGATAATAAGCACATATCTAGACAAGGTGTGATTATTTTGACAGACTTTCTTTCTTCAATTTATTCTGCTCAAAAAGGGACTGTGGACTATAAATAAAAATTGAAGGATAAATTTCCTTCTAATCAGACATAACAATGTTTTTACAGACACTGTGCTTCCCTGGAAAGTTGAAAAGTGGCAAGATTATGTAATTGCTTTGTGAGACATCTCAATCTTGTTTTGAGGAGACAATTCACAATATCCTTTTTATGGCATGTTATTTAACCAGAAACGCAGTAATAGAACTTTCAAAGGTTTAGATGTGATGTTTTATTTTGAAGTTAGTTGGACCCAAGGGTCTAGTGTTATTTTATTTTGCAGAAACATTCTGCTAAGTTGTAGAGCACTCCTTTGTCATTTTGCTGCACTGACGTAATCTGGGTTTGCTGTGATGCTGAACCTTGTACCACTGGGGGTCAAATACCATAATGGCTGTCCATGATGGACAGTGTTTGGTGGAGCTCCCACTTAAGACATGTTTGGAAGCAAGAGTGGCATCTACTTCCTAATATGCCTCTGAAAACTCTATGAACTTGGAGAAATTATGATAATTATAGAAAGGCTTCAGGCCTTTTGTTCATAGGGTCATTATGAGTAGTGCTTGACTCAAAGACAATAAACAACAACAACAACAACAGGTGTCATACTGAAACTTGATTTTATTAGAGTTTCTTAAAAAATGTATAAAAAGGATGAGAGCAAAAAACAGTATAAGCTGTGGTAAGTTTTTTGTTTTTTTTTTTTTAGACAGGTGGTATGTCTAGGGGTGGTCTAGTTCTAATTTGGATGGAAAGTATTTTCATATTCATGTTTCAGATGATAAAAAATCACTGCCAGAGGTAACATGACAGCCTAGTGCATATTAACGCTAATGATTCAGACTGTTCTCTGAAAGATTTGTTAAGGTTTAATCATCTTAGTGTATCCAAGCAAGGAGAATATGAATCTATAGCAAGGAGAATATGAATCTATGTTTTTGCCTTATCAACAAACAAAGCAAAAATACCAAACCTGTGGCTTTTAAGTTAATTCTGACTTACAGTGACTTTGCAAGACAGAGTGGAAAGCTCCACAGGGCTTCCATGCCTGTAATATTTAATTATTTTAATCTTTAGTGAAACCTGTAATAATTGTTAAAACTGTAATTTTTAATGATAGGGCCATATAATGTTCTGTTGTATACAGAGTCACTGTAAGTTGGAACTACTTTATAGCACCTAACAACAACCTGATTATACCTAACAATTTAGTGGGAGCAGACTGTCCCTTCTTAGTTTTGAGCACAGATCTTTTGGTTTTCAGCAAAACATAGTGTCAGTAAGTTTTTCTGTCTTATTAGCTGAAATAAAATACTACTGTTGCCTGCATAGTTTGATTGAGGTTGTTAACAATTTCATTTTACTATCTTCATTCTTGGTACTAGTTGTCAGGAAATCAAAAGACAAGTTGCACTGGGTAAATCTGCTTTCAAAGACTGACCTCTCCAGAGTCCTAAAGAGCAGTGATGTCAGTTTATAGACTGAGGTGTGCCTGATACAGACCATGGGCTTCTCACTTGCTCGTTAAGCATCTGAGAGCTGTATAATGAGTAAGGAGGACAGAAGAAGGGTCTATGCCTTTGAATTGCGGTACTGGAGAAGAGTATTGAACTTATCACAGATGGCAAAGAAAACAGGTCTGTCTTTGATAGGGTGAAACCAGGTTACTCTTTGAAAGCAAGGATTTTGAAGCTCCGTTTCAAATATTTTGGAGATGTTTTCTGAAGGGACCAGTCCTTAGAAAAAGATATCATGCCTGGAAGGGTAGACGGCCAATGCAAGAGAGGAAGACCCTGGATGAGATTAATTGAAACAGTGACTAGCAATGGACTCAGTGGCAGAGATGGTGAGATTGGCTTAGAATAAGACAAGGTTCAGAACCATTGTTAATTGTGTCACTATGAGTCATAAAGGACCAGACAGCATATAACAGCAAACACTGGAAGTAATAATTTAATCGTCAAATGAGTTAAAGATAGATTGTATCTATCTATTTATATAACCTACCACTATAAGCAAAGTCATTAAGGGAAGTAAAAGGCAGGATGATATTTAACCCTTTCATGACCCCTAAGACATATTCACCTACATTTCTGTCCTCTGGGGTTTATTGGGCAAGCTGCTTTCATACCAATAGTGAATGCAATTGTCAGGAGGATGCTTATATAAATATGTGAAATGAAAGAAATTGATGTATGCTCCTAATTATTGTTTTTACAGGGTATTTTATGAAATGAAGCATCATGAAAATATGGTTTCGAAAAAGTTTTGTTTCTCTAATCTTTTTTTGTACTGCCTCTGAAAACCCACTGGACTATCAGTTATGGGTCAGTTCCAACTTGACAATACACAATATACCTAAAGTTTATGAGAAGCTGCACAATCCTTGTATCCAAAGGATCACTTTGGTTTCACTTTCTCCAAGACATATTTGTTTCTTTTGTAGACCATGGGATATCCGGCCCTCTTCTGCAACACTTGAACTCAAAGGCATCAATTTTTTAAGCATTTGATGAGAATAATTGTTGGTAAGGATTGTTTGGGAGAAATCTGATAGTGGAGCTTATATCATGATTAAGATAAGATTGTCAAGAATCCCTCTAGAGGAGTGAAGAGCAACAATGTCAGGCTGGAGACTAAGGTGAGTCAGATAACAGGCCATAGTTTTTGCAATTACGTGCTAAGTGTCAGAGAGCTGGACAGTAACTAGGGACGATAGAAAGAGAATTGATGCCTTTGAGCTGTGGTGCTGGAGATGAGTGCTGAATATACCATGGACTGTTAGGAGAACAAATAGGTTTGTCCTCGAGAAAGTTAAACCAGTCTGCTCCTTGGAAGCAAGGATTCTGAAGCTTTGTCTGACATAGTCTGAGCATGTTACAAGGAGGGACCAGTCCTTGGAGAGGGAGGGACATGATGTTTGGGAGGGTGGAGGGACAGTGCAAGAGAGGAAGACCCTAGATGAGATGGATCGATTCAGTGATTGGGGTAATGGGAAAAGATGTGTCGGAGATGGTGAGATTTTCACAGTATAGAGCAAGGTTTAGGACTGTTGTTCATAGGGTCACTATGGGTCACAAGTTACTCAACAGCACATAACAATACTCCATATATTTAATATAAATACAATAAGCTGAACATTTGTATATAGGAAGAAAGAGAGAGCTAAAGTGTTAATATATTAGTGCATATATAAATTAAAATCTCACAGATATGTTTTTCATGGACCTGCTATTCTCAAGTTTGTGATGAGTAAAAAAAAAAATAGACAATTTTGTTATGGTGGGGTTTTTTGTTTTGTTTTGTTTTGGTTTATTTTCCAAAAAGTGAACAATGAATGCACGGTTGCTTTAGGAAAAAAGTTGTTAATTCATACTTAAGGCAACTCCATGTGTTTCAAAGTAGAATAGGTTTGTCACATCTACTAAATGACACCTGACAATAGCAAACTGAGATAAGTAGAATGATCTTCAATGAGATAGACTCACACACTGGCTCAAATGTTGACATGACTGTGAGAATGATACAGGGCCAGTTATAGTTCTTTTGTCAGAATGAACCTGAGGGCACCTACCAATAGCAACAATCTTTTGGAATGAAAATGTCAGGCCTTTCTCTCCACAATCCTATGGGTGGATTCAAACTACTGAACTTTCAGTTACTAACTGATTGAGTTAACAGTTTGCATTGGATCCTCTGACTTGTATTACCACTGATAAAAATTTATAATAAATTTAAAGTAATAAATAAAATCTAACATCTGAATGTCAGTGTTAAGTCAATGGAAAAAGAATATATGCTTCTAAAAGAAAACCTGAAACCAGATAATGATGTACTTTCAAACATGAAAAAATATTCCATTTGAAAAAAAACACAAATTCATACTATTGCTTATGTCACCAAAAAAAGCTTTACCAAAAAAATGAGACTTTGACAACTATTTAAAGCTAGACTCTTACTCTTCATAATCTTGATAATCAATATTTATTCTTTTCTTTCAGTTCCTCAAACATTCTTTTTAATAGTATTTTATTTTTCTTTTACCTCTCTCCTCTTACAATTCCTAATTCTTGCTTCTCTATCATACCCCTGTTCATAAATTATTTCTGTTTGTTTTTTTCTAGATACCCAGAGGTGAAGAAAACATTCTCTTTGGGAAGTACTTTATTCTTTACTTATTTTCTTTTATTTTTCATTGTTGCACATTTTCTCCCTCCTTTCCCTCTCACCCCAGCCCACTCCACAATGCACTCTTTGTTCCTGATTGTTCTCATACATATAATGCATAATTTTATGTTCTTTTCAGACAATTCTCCTCATCTGTTCTAAGGCAGGGTTCATTATTTTTCAACTCTTTCCCCATTCTTTCTCCAAACCTCCCCCATGTCTGTCCTATTTTATAACTGCAGTGTTACACAGTATTTGTCCTTTTGTGACTGAGATATTTCACATAGCATAATGTCCTCAAGTCTCCTTCAAGTTGTGTAATGCTTTATTGTTATTCTGGTTTTCAATGCTGTGTCTTATTCTACTGTGTGGATGACCATGGGTTTTTTACCCATTCATTAGTTAATGGGCACTTGGGTTGCTTTCATCTTTTTGGTATTGTGAATAATGCAGCAATAAACATGGGTGTGGATATATCTGTTTGAGTTGTGGCTCTGACTTCTTTAGAGTATATTCCCAATCCTGTAATTGCAGGGTCAAATGGTATTCCTATTTCCAACTTTTTGAGAAAGCGCCAGACATTCTTCCATAGTGGTTGTACCATTTTACATTTCTATTAGCAGTGAGTAAGAGTTCCATTCTCTCCACAACCCCACCAACTTGTTGTTTGCTGGCCTGTTGAACTTTGCTGTTGTTCCATGGATGAGATGATACCGCACAGTTGTTTTGATGTGCATTTCTCTAATAGCTAGGGTTTTTAAACATTTCTTCAAGTGTTTGTTTGCCATCAGAATGCTTTCTTTGGTGGTCTATTCATATTGCATTTTGTGATTGGGTTGTTTAGCTTTTTTTGTTGAGGTACTGGAGTGTTCTATACAAATCCCTTATCAGACATGCCATTGCCAAATACTTTTCCCCAGTCCGTGGGTTTCCTTCTTACCCTGTTGGAGAAGTGTTTTTATATGTATAGAAATTTGATTCTTAGAAGGTCCCATTTGTCTCTTTTATTCTCTCCTGGTTGTAGGTTTTTCATTATGCTTAGAAGACTGTTAATGCTGTGGATTAGGGCTTCTAGAGTTTTTTTCTAGCTTTTCTCTAATGGATTTTATAGTATTTTGTTTTATTTCTAGGTCCCTGATCCACCTTAAGTTGTATTTTGTGTAAGGTACAAGGTGTGGGTTTTGCTTAAACTTTCTACAGTTGGTTTTCCAATTTTGCCGACACTATTCATTAAAGAGACTGTCCTTGCCCCATTTAACTAATTCCATCTCTTTGTCAAAGATTAGTTAACCGTAGGTGGATGAGTTGATTTCTTGATTCTCAACCCTATTCCATTGATCTATGTGTCTGTTGCTGTACCAGGACCATGCTATCTTGACCACTACAGCTGTGTAATGTCATTGAGATTAGGGAGCATGATTTCCTCTATCTTGTTTGTCTTTTTCAATAGCTTTTTCTTATTTGGGGACTCTCCATTTCACGTAAAATTGGAAATTGCCTTTTTTCATATTGTTGAAGAACAGAATTTGTATCTGTATTAGGATTGCGTTTACGTTGTAGATTGGAAGAACTGCCATTTTCACAATATTGAATCTTCCTATCCACGAACATGATACATTCTTTCATTTCTCCAGATCTCTTTTTGTTTCTTGAGGTAATGTTTCGTAATTTTCTGTGCATAGGTCTTTTGTGTCTCTAGTTAGAGTTATTCCCAAGTATTTCATCTTTCAAAGTATTTAAAAATGAGCTATTGCAATTGGTATTTTTTCCTTAGCTCCTTTTCTATATTATTTTTGTCAATATAGAGAAATCCAATTAATTTTTGAATGTTGATTTTGTACCCTGCAGTTTTGCTGAAATGGTTGACTAAGTTCAATAGTTTTCTTACTGAACCTTTATAATTTTTTAAGTATACTACCATATCATCTGCACATAAAGCTAGTTTTATCTTCTCTTTGTCAATTTGGATACCTTTTATTTCCTTGTCTTGTTTTACTGCTTTCATTAATACTTATAATAGTATGTTGAATATGAGTGGTAATAGTGGGCATCCTTTCCTTGTTCTGTTCTCAAGGGATATGCCTTTAATCACTTTCCATTGAGAATGATGTTGGCTCTTCATTTTATGTACATACTTTTAACTTTTTTAAGGAAATACCCTTCTATTCCTACTTTACTGAGTGTTTTAACTGGGAAAGGCTGTTTTTGCCAAAGGCCTTTTCTGCATCAATTGATAGGATAAATGTGATGGATTAATTGTTTTTCTTTTATTGAATCATCCTTGCATGCCTGTTAAGGATCCCACTTGATAATAGTGAATTATTATTTTATTTATGTACTGTTGGATTCTGTTGGCCAGGATTTTATTGAAGATTTTTCTTTTTACATCTATTATCATCCTTCTCCAATGGAGCAACTGGTAGATTTAAACCATGTGCCTTTAGAATTGCAGTGCAGCTTCCTACCACTAGACCAACAAACTCCCTGTTCTTGTGATTTTTGTTCTTGTTAAGTGGCATTGAGTAATACGTGATCATATGATCAACCCGTCTGAACACTGTCCTATCCTATACCATCCTCACAATCTCTGATACATTCCATTGCCACATTCACCATGACAACCCACCTGGTCAAGGATCTTCCTTTCTTTCACCAACCTTCCACCTTTCCAAGCCTGATGTCCTTCTCCAAGAAATAACATCACTTAGTAACATGCTCAAATTTTATGAGACAAAGCTTCATCACTTTTACCATCAAGAAACACTCTAGCTGAACCTTCTCTAAGATATATGTTTGTTCTTTTGACAGTCCATGAGATTTTCAGCACTTTTTTCCAACATCACAGCTCAAAGACATCAATTATTCTTCTGTTCTTCTTAATCCTTTGTCCAGTTTTCTGATGCATAGCAAGTGACTGAAAAGATCATGGACTGAATTAGGTGCACCTTAGTCCTCAAATTAACATCATTACACATCAATGATTTGTAGATGTCCATGGCTACAGACTTTTCCAATGAAATAAATCACCTGATCTCCTGATTGCTGATACCAAAAGTCCCTAGTTTTTCATATGCGGAATGGCACACAGCATCTAGATTTCTCGGATAAGATATAACCAACAAGTTTAGATAGTATATCACCCTAGCACACCAGTTTAACTAAATTTTCATTTAATTAAAAGTTTAATGGACTTGAAGAACCCCCAAACCGCTGGTCCTGTTCTGTCCCGAGTGGAGGCGAAGACCCAAGACTCCAAGACACCGGCTTGATGCAACAGCAAGAGATAAGAGGTT
>NW_006399944.1:5654305-5655945 GCF_000299155.1 Elephantulus edwardii | reverse complement strand
TATCTTCCATTGTCCAACCCATGATCTGACAGCTTGTATCTTAAGCTTTCTTGGCTTCTGTGATTCCAAACACATCAACTGCTGACATTTTTTTTTCTTTTGACCAGTGTCTCTTAAGTTTAGTTGTACTGTCTCCAAGGGAAGGTGACGTGTCCTATAGAACTGTGTAGATTATGTTTTTCTTTCTGCCCGAGGGCCCGCCAGGTTTTCTGTGTACCTGAAAGATGCCTCTTCGCTGTTGTCTGAGGTGTAGGACACTTTAATACACCACTCCCACCAAAGAGTAGGTCAACTCAAAAGAACCTTAACAAAGACACAGAAGAATCTATACAAACAGCCAATTAGATCTTGTGGATGTATATAGGGTACTGCACTCAATTAAAGCTCAATATACTTTCTTCTCAAATGCACATTATACAGTCTACATAATTCATCATATATTAGGACATAAGCCTCCACAAATTAAAAAAATACATTGAAATATCACAAAGTATCTTCTCATACCACAATGCCATAAAACTAGAAATTAACAAGACAGTAAAGCTTATAAAAACATCCACATGTAAAATAAGTAACACCATGATAGAATAAAATTGGGGCCTCTAGTGGCTTAGTGGTAAGTAATTGCACTGCAATCTCAAAGGCACATGTTTCAAATCCACCAGCTGTTCCTCAGAAGACAGATGAGAAATCTCCCCCCCTGTGATTAACTGTTTCTGTAAAACCACTGGAGGGTCAGCTATGGGTTGGTTCCAGCTTGCCTGTATGCAACAACAATGACAACAGAACATGATTAGGTTGTTGTTGTTAAGTGTCATCAAGTAGCAGGCAACTAATGGTGAACCTATGTATAATCGCTTTGAAGCCTGCCCTCTCCTGAGCCAGTGCCACTGATTGACACACTTATCTATTGCCCCAGTTACTGTCTTCCTCTCCTGAGTCATCCCTCCATCTTTCCAAGAACATGATTTCCTTCTCCAAGGATGAGTCCTTCCTGGCCATGCCCAAAGTATGTTAGAGGGAGCTTCAAAAGCCTAGCCTCCAAGGAGAAATTTGGTTTCACGCTCTCCAAGACACTATTTGTTTTCTTGGCAGTCTGTGGCATGTTCAAAACTCTTCTCTAGCACCACAACTCGAAGGCATCAATTCTTCTTCTGTTCTCTTTAGTCCCTGTTGATTCTCAGTACACTGGATAGGTCCCTGACAGGAAATTTTCCCAGTGCAATCCATAAGGATGACTCAGGATAGAACAGGGTTCAGATATTTTGTTCATAGAGTCTCTATGAGTTGTACTCTACTCGACTATACATAACAACAAAAACAGTGCAAAAGTGTTTTCTGTGAAGATGAGCAAGCTATAATTGTTAACAACCTCTATCTCTTCTCCATCTATCATGGTGCTGACAATTGGCCCAGTGGTAAGAATCTTTATATTCTTGATGTTGAACCTCAATCCATACTGGAGACTACAGTCCTTGACCTTCTGCAGCAACCACTGAGTACAGCTTCTTGGTCCTACGACAGGTTTTGCATGAGCACAATCATGCATTCTGAGATTCTCATTCTTCTCAAGGTTAGCCACAATTTGTTGTGATCTGCACAGTCAAATACCTTTGTATTATTAATGAAAGACAGATAGA
>NW_006399944.1:5649519-5654205 GCF_000299155.1 Elephantulus edwardii | reverse complement strand
ATGGGTTATCAGTTGAGCTTGTTTGTTCTGCCTTTCTGCTAGCTATTCTTGAAATACTGTTGCCCTGGATACCTGGGTGTGGGGCTTTAAAAATTAACTTAGCTGAGAACTATAGAAACTATTTTAATTCAGCTGAGAACTATAGGGACTATATTAATTTCAATCTTTTCAGACTCAGTCATTATCGTTGCTTTGCTTTTGATTCAAACCTGATATCTCAATTGTATCTGTATCTTGATGCTATGGCTAACTTATTCTTTCCTCTTTCTTGTTGTGGTGTTTTGTGAGGTTTTCCCCCCTTAAAAAAAAGGCCCAGAACAGCAGAGTTTGTGTAAGCTCCACTGCTTCCAGTGTTCTTCTCTTAGAGGTTACCCCTCTTCATATCTTCTGTCCATTAGTGGCATTCTTGTAAGTGCTTAAATTCTGATTCTTCTATAAGGAAAGAACAACCCTATCTTGCTGCAAATACAATCAAGGTGCTCTGTAGAGGCAAAGAGGGTGAAACTTTATCTCATGTACTTGGGACATTTTGTCAGGGGCGTCAGTCCTTGAAAACAAACAAGCAAGCAAACAAAGCCAACATCCTTCTGGGAAAGGTAGAGAGTTAACAAAAGAGATGAAGATTCTAATGGAGATGGACTGCCTTAATGACTGTAACAATGGGCTAGTGTCAGAAGTTGTAAGGATCGCACTTAGCTATGGCAGGATTCAGATCTGTTGTTCATAGGATTGATCACTGTGAGTTATAGTCAATTTGAGGGCACTTAACAACAACACTTATCAATTGCACTATCTCCAAACAAAAAAACTTGCAGTTGTCCAGTTAGTTACACTTGTACTAACCTTCCAATGGGTTTCTGAGGCTGTAAATGGGAGACTTCTCATTTTTCTTCTGAGGAACAATTGGTGTATTCAAAACAACTAGCAGCCCAACACGTAAGGCAAAGATAGGATTCTAAGGGATTTCTGAGCAAGAATGTTCTAATATTACTTGGAGATCATTAGGAACCCAGTGTGGGGGTGGTATTTCAACAGAACCTTGAATGTATTAAAGTCTTGACTTATGTAAATAATGCAGTCTATAGAGGACAAAGAAATGACATAAAATTTAAAATGTATTCCACGAACAGGCAGTACTTTTATGAAAGTATGTAATAAGTAAAGAAGATAAAGAATAAATAAATTTGATTTATTTTGATTGTCTTCTAACTTCCTCCAAAATTTAGGAAACATCTGAATGTACTTCCTATACCCTTCAAAGTGTAACTTCTAAATGTAATTAATTAGTTCCCCCTCTATTTTTCAATCTAATTTATTATTGTAAATATACATTAGAGTACAAAAATACATGTCATCTTTAGTAACCCAAACCTCTAACATTCTGTGTAATTTTAGGTAAACTTTTACTTTCCAAAATGTACAAAATTTAAAGCATTTTTTTATACATCAAGATTTATTTTTGTACAATATTTTAAAATTTAATATTATCTTACAGGTAACAGAAGTTATAAAGACTGAATATTGTATTCATTTATATATTTGCTCCCCCCCAAGAATTTTTACTTTAAGTCATATTATAGTTAAATGTTGTCAAGTTGACTACAATCCTTAATTCACTACCCTTAGAAGAAAATGTATATTTTTGTGAATAATCTAGCTTTGTAATATTTTAATTTATTCTTATCAGTGATTATTTAAATTTTGTAGTTCTAATTTTGTTTTAAATTAATTTTAATGAAAGTTTAGAGAGTCCCTACGCACATCCAAAAAGCTTCTCCAACAGAGTAAAAAGGGTAGAAAAAATATTTGGTAATGACATGTCTGACAAGGCACTTATATCTAGAATTTATAAAATACTTGAGCACCACAACAAGAAGAAAGTAAATAACCCAATAAGAAAATGGGCATAGGATATGAACAGACGCTTGACCAAAGAAGACACTCAGATGGCAAACAAACACATGAAGAAATGTTCAAAATCCCGAGCTCTAAGAGAGATGCAAATCAAAACAACTGTCAGGTATCATCTCACCCCAGTAATAAGAGCAAAATTTAATAAAACAGCAAACATCAAATGCTGATGAGGTTTAGGAGAAACCAGAACCCTTATTCACTGTTAGGGGGTGTGTAAAATGGTGCAACCACTATGGAAGGCAGTATGGTGCTTTCTCAAAAAGTTGCAAATAGAAATACCATTTGACCCAGCAATTCCAGTACTGGGAATTTACCCTAAAGAAACCATAATTGCCACCCGAGCAGATATATGAACACCTATGTTTATTGCGTCTTTGTTCACAATATCAAAGAGCTGGAAACAATCCAAGTACCCATCGACAGACGAATGGATAGAAAAGCTGTGGTTTACACAATGGAATATTACGCAGCATTGAAAAACAAGGAAATAATGAAATATTATGCAAAATGGGTGACACTGGAGGACATTTGTTGAGTGAAATATCTGTTACAAAAAGCATATATTTAAAATTGTGAATCAAATAAAACATGAATAATTTTGTTTGAGATACTTTGTTTTTGCTGAACAGCATGCTGAAAATGTGTAATAAGACAAGCCAGTAAATATTGAGCTTTTAACTGACTTTATCATCAGACTATACCAAATATAAGGAGCCCTGGTGGCCTAGTTGTAAGAACTGCACTGCAATCTTTAAGGTATGCGGCTTGAATCCACTTCAGGACAAGACTAGACAATCTCCTCCCTCTGAAAATCTTTGAAAGGGTCAGCTAATAAGTTGGTTCTGACTGGATAGCATACAACAATAGCAATATACCAAATATTGTTAAAACAATTTATAAATCCATGGATATACATATAAAAGAAATAAATACTATGCAAACTTGAAATTTGGACATTATGTCCCATGACACCAAGTGGTAGCCAGCTTTATGGGGTTCCAGTTTCTTCTGCCTCACACATCTCCTTTCTCCTTCTTTGAGAGAGAGAATACACAAACACTTCTACAAAAAAAAAATAAATCTTTTTGTTAATATCTAGCTAACTTGACTTCCACATAAGAACATATGTAATCAAATATTGTGTGTTTTTTAAAAGGTGAAATGATTTCTCTCATTTAAGCTTCTAATTTTATGTATTAAAATACTTTCATTGAACAGTACATAACAAATCATATTGTTATGTTCAGATCTGAATCATAGCTGATCTTACAGGAAATTTTCAGAAACAGTAAATCTCATGGGAGGAGCCTGCCTATCTTTCCCCTGCAGAGCATCTGTTGTGTTTAAATGGTGTGCTTTTGGGTTGGCAACCAAATCCTTAGAACTAAGTTACCAAAGCTCCCTGTTAAGTTACTAGAATTCAAAAAGATAAGTAATTTGATCAAAATAAAAATAGTTGTCCTCTTGGTAAAGTGATGATTATCAAAATTTTTCTTTTAAGGTCTCAGGACTGATAAGCTTTGCTATATAACATATTATGTGTATTTGCATATGGCCTACAAGCTAGATAGAGCAGAATGTTTCATTTTGCTATCTAGAATTTTTCCTGTTCTACGCCCATTCAAGATTAAGCCATCATTCATCCATTTACTTCTTCATAGTCTGTATACCCAACACTTAGTGGTGATATTTGGAGCCCTGTTAATTCAATAGCTGAGTACTCAGTTCTAACCCACCAACTGCTCCCTGGGAGAAAGATGTGACATTCTGCTTCCATAAAGATTTCAAGCCTCAGAAAGCCTGTAGGGAAGTTCTTCTTTGCTCTGTACGGTCCCTACTCTGCTCTACAGCATCCTCATCAACAATCAACTCAGATGCCAGTGGACTTGGAGGTTGATACTTCTTCCTCCCTCACCCTCCATTGTTTTTAGAAGAGGGTGAAGGTTTACTAATCATACCAGTTTTTTATAAATAATTTAAAACCATTTTTGTAAAGCTTTAATTAATTACAATGTTAAATCAACCCTTTTTAAAATTAAATTTTATTAATTTTAATGAACATTTATGATATTTTGGGTTTCCATTCATTCACTGTTGCACTATTTTCTCTACCCTCCTCCCCAGCTCGTTCCTCTTTTTTCCCCCCTTGAAAGTCTGTTTTAATTGTCCAATTGCCACAGTGCTTGTCAAAACCAGTTCTAATTAATCTCCTCTGTCAGTGTGTCCTTTGCCATTCCCAATCACTCCTTCCTGAGAGACACTTCACCCTGATTCATAAGAAAAAGGGGACAGCGTATTCCCTTAGCTACTTCCTGCTGAAAAGGGATGCTATAGGTTTAAGGGTGAAGATCTTCTCTCACCACTCTAAAGGGCCCCTTTGGCAATAGGAAACACATAGACTATTGTGGAGATTGACTTTGTAATTTGGATGCACTGTTATCACTTGTGCTTAGCCGTACATGTTCATATCCTTGCAAATGTATCATGGAAGGGTTGCAGCCTAGAAGGCACAAATTTAACTAACAAGTTAAAAGTACATGAGTCAAAAATTAAAAAGCAATAATATTCCAAATATAGGCTCTAATAGTGGCACAAATCAAGTCACAGAGGGAAGGTAGCTCATACAATAAAAGGCCTGTAGACTAGCACATTGTCTATTATAGTATAAAGGTTAGGAACCACAAGATGTAAAGGCTCAACTATGTCATTTATTGTTCTTAAGTCCTGGAGCAAATTCCATCTACCACTGGGTTGTTCTACAACTCGGAAGTC
>NW_006399944.1:5637894-5647914 GCF_000299155.1 Elephantulus edwardii | reverse complement strand
AATCTTGCCAGCATTTGTTGCTTGCTGTTCTGTTAAATTTTGCTATTTTGACTTGGGTGAGATGATATCTCATAGTTGTTTTAATTTGCATCTCTCTTAGAGGTAGGGATTTTGAACATTTCTTCATGTGCTTGTTAGCCATCTGAATGTCGTCTCCGGTGAAGTGCCAGTTCATATCCTGTGCCCATTTTTCTATTGGATTATTTACTTTTATCTTGTTGTGGTGCTCAAGTATTTCATAAAGTCTGGATATATGTCCCTTATCTGATATGTTATTACCAAATACTTTTTCCCAGTCGGTGGCTTCCCTTTTTTACCCTGTTGGAGAAGTTTTTGGATGTGCATAAGGATTTGAGTCTTAGAAGATCCCATTCATCTACTTTGTCTTCTCCTGGTTGTAGGTTTTTCAGGATACTTGGAAGACTGTTTATGTTGTGGATTAGGACTTCTAGTGTTGTTCCTAGCTTTTCTGTTATGAAGTTTATAGCCCTTGGTTTTAGTCCTAGGTCCATGATCCACCTTGAGTTGGTTTTTGTGTATGGATTGAGGTGTGAGTCTTGCTTGAGTCTTTTGCTGATACTTTTCCAATTTTGCCAATACCATTTCTTTAAAAGGCTGTCATTTTCCTACTTGACTGATTTCATCTACTTGTCAAAAATCAGTTGACCATAGATAGATGGGTTGATCTCCGGATTCTCAATTCTATTCCATTGATCTATGTGTCTGTCATTGTACCAGTACCATTTTGTCTTTACAACTATGGCAGCTGTGATGGCTGCTTTATAGTGAGTTGCACTGCTAACCCAAAGGTGGTGCTTCTCCTTTAATTTGAATCCACCAGCTGCTACATGGAAAAAAAGATAGGTGAGCCTCTCCTTTGTGATTTATAACCTCTGAAAATATGATGAAGGGTCAGCAATGAATTGGTTCTGATTTGATGCCTATGAGAGAGAGAGAGAGAGAGAGAGAGATAGATAGATTATTGAGATAGAGATAGATAGATAGGGATTTGGACCCTTATTGTATATAGTTTTTCCTTCCTCCCACCATATTTATTATTTCTTACTCCCGTCTCCTTTCCTTCCAAGACTGATTCTGTGTTTAAACTTTTTTCTTATCTTTTTATAATAGTGATGTTATACCATAATTGTCTGTTTTTAGTGTTGCTACAAATAGGATGATGATTAGGACCATAATAGTTTCTAGAACAGCAGGCAGGAGAGACACTGAACAAATGATTTCATGAATCAATATGATTACACACTGAGGTAGCTTCCCTGAAGGAAAGAAAAATTTTCCATGAAAAATTATAATAAAGAAGATTCCCTGAGGAAATTATGCCTAAGCTGATGTCTTATGGACAGAGTAAAGTGACTGCACTTTTTCTAGCCTGAACCTCTCTTTGGTAAAATTGAAAAAGTACCTATGGGCAGAAAATAAGACCTAAAATGGGCCCTAACATGGTCTTATTGTATGATTTTACTTTTTCTTCAGAGTCAGAGTCCTGTTCTGCATTAAAACATCTGAACACATATTTTTCATTGACTTTCACAAATAAAGAAGTCTGATATTTGCCACTGCATCATGTCCAGAAGCAGAGGGTTTGCAATGTGGAGGACATCATTGTGGGAGCTGTGTTGTTGAATTTGTGGATCCAGATAGAATTTCATGTTAGGAGGATCTGGTCCATGACAACTTTTTCATGATGCTGCCTGAGAGGGAAGTAGGTTTTGAGTCAAAGAAAAAATGTCTTTGTAGTGTAGAAAAAAGTAATTTGATCTTGCGAGTAGAAAATTGGTGGTGGAACATTGCTTTTCGAGGAACAAGTAGAGAGACTGACTACAAAGATCAGAAAAAAAGGTTGATTTGCATGCAAGCAGGGGAATCTCCTTTAGCAAGATAATGTTATTGTTATGTGCCATTGATATGACTGTGACACCTACTGACACTATGAACAAATGTCTCTAAATTTCGCCCTGTCCTGAGATAATCTTTCTGTCTCCGACACACTAGACTTTATTGTTACAGTCACTGTGTCAATCCATCTCATCTATGGTCTTCCTCTCCTGAACTCACCTTCTACTCTTCCAAACATGATGTTCTTCTCCACAGAATGATATTTCCTGGCAACATGCCAAAAATATAGGAAACAGAGATTCAAAATTCATGTCCTCACAGAGCAACGTGGTTTCACCCTCTTCAAGACAGACTTATTTGCTCTGTCAGTCTAAGGTAAATTCAGTGCTCTCCTCCAGCACCAGAACTCAAAGACATCAGTTCTTTTCTGTCATCCTCAGTTGTTGTGCAGTTCTCTGATGCTTAGCGAGTAATTGCAAAGATCATGGCTTGGATCACATACACTTTAGTCTTTAGACTGACTTCATTGATCTTTCGCACTCAGAAGAGGTCCCTGACAACAGATTTTCCCAAAGCAAATAATCTTTTGATTTAACACAATAGGAGAGGATAATTATGTATAAATCTTTACAAACAATTTACTGACCCTGACTCATAGTGGCCTTATCTGTGTTAGAGCAGAACCGTCCTCTGTTGGGTTTTTAGTGATTTTATTTCTTTAATTTTTGGTAATGCATCACCATATTTTTCTTCCCAGGTGCTTGGGAAGTATATCTCTGGGTATACTCACACCTCCAAGTGATAAAACACTGAGCTTCTTTAATTAGGTTCTCCAGGCTATAAAGTCACACCCCAGAAGATTAAAGGGTGGCGACTTCAGTAATATAGTAAAATAGGCTGGTGCTTGTATCCCACCCAAATTCTGTCTTCTTAATAAAATAAATAGTTCATCCCTGAATGAAGTCTTAGTCATAAAGGCTAGAATCTCTACATGGAAAACTATGAATGGAAGTGTCATATTACTTATTTCATTGTACCACAAAAGTTATATATACATAGCTATGTAAAAAAGTATAAATGTAACTAAATATATAGTCTTGATACATATCTATATAAACACACACACACATTTGGTTTCTACAGAAACCTAAGAGAATATTTAAGATTAGAAGATTAAAGAAAGCAAAGAACAGCCTGCAAAGATGTCTCAACAAAATGGAAAAGTTTGATATAGTCAGTTGTAAGAAAAGAGATGGAAGATTGGCTAGAGATTGACAGCAGACATTGCTGTGAGTGTGAGAACCTATTTGAGGTTGCTTGTGATTAATTTACAGTGAGAGAAGCCTATCATATTGTGTAAATCTCTAGCAGAGTTAGAATTCTTAGATGCAGCCATGAAGAAGTGGGGTGGGAGTAGAAGAATTGTTCCAAGTTAGTACCATATCAGTATGCATGTAAAAAGAGTTATGAGAAAATATTAATTTACATAAAAATTATCATTCAAAACCTCAGTGCTTTTATTATGACTAATAAAACTTCACCATGTTGGATAACAGTAAAAAAAGATATAACAACTGTCTGTTATTAATAATAAGTTATATATGATACATTGCACTGGTAACTTGCCACACTCTCTGCAGCAGAGTTTGACAATTTGACAGAGCATTCATGTACTGGACCACAGATTTTAATCTGAATCTCTTTACAGTCATACTATGTAGTTACTTCTTTTGTTTGTTTAATTTACACCAGTGTATTTGAAACTATAATAGGGTTTTTTTCTCTCCATTAATGCAACTAAGAGAGCTGTTAATAGTTAAAATATCTAAGAGTAACTAATGTGTCATTCCTTTGCTTTGTATGCAAACACCTTGGACAACAAAAGGGATATAGCTATATTTTTCCTTAATAAACATCATAAAAGCATATAAAATCTATTTGCAGTTTACAATTTAGTGATTTCTATAGACACATGATATAATAATTAAAAAAACCCTCAAACCTAATTACTGTCAAGTCAATTCTGGCATACATGGATACCTTCTGACAGAGTAGAGCTGCACCTTAAGGGTTCTAAGACTGCAGTCCTCATAGAGGCATATTGCCATGTCTTTTTCCTGGTAACTGACTAGTGGATTGAAACCACCAACCTTTGGATTAGCGTCCCATGTTTAACCACTATGCTACTTTTTAGTTATGAAAAGATTACCTTAAATGTATATGACATTTAACTGATCTGAAATGAATCTTGGTTGAAGGCAGGAAATACCAGATCAATGCTAATCAATGTATTAACTCTGAAAAGGCATTTTATTGTCTGCTTCATAACAAGTTGTGAAGAAGGCGAATTCTAGAACATTTAATTGTATAGATGCACAATCTGCGAAAAGCCCATATTTGAACAGAATAAGGGATATTGAATGGTTTAAATTGAAGAAAGGTGTGTGTCAGGGTTAAGTCTTTCCAGGGTGCATATTCAGCCTGTGTGTTGAACAAATAATCTGAAGAGGAATTGATATATTTGAATCAGGGTTTTGGTGAAGTAAATTGTATATACCATAGACTGCCAGAAGACTGAACAAATCTGTTGTGGAAAAAGTACATTCAGAATTCTCCTTAGAAATAAGATTGAAATGAAAAATAAACAACCTAAATTTAAAAAAAAAAGAAATAAGATTACTTCTTTCCATTGTTTGGACATGCTAGTTGGAGCCATCAGTCCTTGAAGAAGAACACAAAGGCAGATTACCCAATTCAAGAAAAGCAATATCTTATTTTTGTTTACTTACTAATTTTCATCAAAAACTTTCACATGTGAAACCACCAAATTTAACAAAGAAAAATCAAAGATGTAGTGATAATGTTCACTAGAATTTAAACAGTAAACACAATGCAGCCCATGCTTACCTCTTTGCTTTCTGGGTACTCTGTCTCCATCAGACACTACGAATTTGAAGAGAATGATTCTTTCAGAAGGCTTGACAAAATGGAAATAGAGGCAGATGCCAGCCATGCCTAAAAGCAGAACATTTGATGTGATAGGGAAAATAGTGAAATTGTTTATTACAAATTAGTAAGTAAGCACTAGTAATCCCAGTATCTATCTTTTTTATTGTTTATTTGACTCAGGGAAAACCTCATATTAAGAAAAGCAAAGATTAGTGAAAAAGAGAAAGACCATTAAAGAGATTGACACAGTTGCTATAATATGAGATCAAGTATAGCAATAATCATGAGAATAGTGCAGGATGGTGTAACATTCATTCATTTAATTGTATTATTATTATTAGCAAAATTGATCTAACAGTACCTAATAACAATGACATTAAAGGCAAATAAAATTAGAAGAACTATTTATCATTGCTATTATCAATCATCCTAAACATTACAGAAGGGCAGAAGGAAAAAGTAGAGGTAGGACAAGATTAGCTTAAGGAAATATATATTGTATAAAACACAATGACTCTTAGACTGCTCTCATTCGTCTAATTTAGAATGAGTGGAAGTGGTTAAAAACTAAAGAGGGAGCTCTGGTGGCCTAGTGGCAAGAAGTTGTGCTTCAATCCCAAAGGCATGCAGTTCGAGGCCATCAGCTGCTCCGTGGGAGCATGGGCAATCTCCTGTGCAGTTAATTGCCTTTGAAACCATCCAGAGGGTCAGCTATGAGTCAGTTCCAACTTGATGATAAACAACAACAAAGATATTTAAAGCTCCAGTGACAGAGTTCATAGAGAGTTGTGCTCTAACCTATAAGTTATCACAACTCTCTGGTGGCTAAAATTATCCAGCCACTTCAAGGGAGAAAATGGAAAATGAGCAATCTTTTCCTGTGCACTTTATGACCGTAGGAGCCAGTCAGGGTGGAGGGTCAATTATGAGCCAGTTTTCACTTGATGGTGCTAATGTAGGACTGTCTTAAAGCTGATGGTGACCAAGTACACTTGAATGATTTCACAGCTCCACCACACCCACTGAGTAGAACATTTTCTGGGACTCTTCTGGAAATAGTATTTACATAAATGGGGTTATGTCTATGTAGTCCTGATACACAAACTCAGCATTATATTAGTTTTGAGTGATTTATACTCTTGACTGTTACCAGTTTCCATAGTACTCTGCAAGAGTTGAAATGTCACCTAGAGAACACAGAGGTTGTTTATTGTTGTTGTGCTTCCTTAAATCAGATTCCATCCATATCTGAATCTCCAGCAGATTAGAGATGTCAGATAATAGAGAACAATCCTTGTTAATTCTTACCTCTAACCATACTGAATATGAATAGAACAAGAGAACGTAATGATATTTTTCCCACTTAAAAATTCTGGACATCTGGTAAGAACTTATAGCTAAGAACTTCCAGGGAGTTTCCACAGCTAAAGTCACATGGGAAAAGTGTGAATAGGAGTGATGGTGTTATTTTGTTCTTTAATTAGATTTTTCCCTTTAATTTTTCCCTAAAAATATCTTTAATAGTTTCTAAATTAAAAGTCAGTCTAAAGAAACATTTGATAAATCTCGAGAACAAAATGCAGTTACAATGGTTGTTATTGATAAGTGCCCAGGGAGACAAGTATGACTCACAGTGAGCCTCTGAACAACAGATCTGTACTGTGTCATCCTCATCTTCCCTGGCACACTTGAAGCCATTGCTACAGTCAATGTATCAATATATTTGGTTGAAAATCTCCCTCTCTTTTGCTGACCTTCTACCTTTTCAAGCATGATATCCCTCTACATGGAAAAGTCTCTCTTAACAATATGTCCAAAGTATTTCAGATTAATTTTTGTCTTCTTGGCATCCAAGGGACACTTTTTTGCAAGATATATTTTTTGTTGTCCGTTGAATATTCTGCACTCTTCTCCAACATCATAGGCCAAAGACATCAATTCTTCTATCATCCTTATTCATTGTCCAACAATCAGATGCATAACAAGTGATTGAAAACACGGTGGCCTGAATCAGGCTCATCTTAGTTTTTAAATGGATATAATTTTTCATCAATAATTTGGAGATGTTCCTGACCATAGAGTTTTCCAAATGCAAGACATCTCCTAATCTCCTGACAGATGGTACCAAAGGTTTTGATTATGAACCCAAGTAAGGTGAAGTGGTTGACAATTTCAAACTTTTCTCCATCTATCATGACGTTGCCTATAAGTCCAGTGGTGTGAATTTTGTTTTCTTGATGTCGAGATGTAATCCATAATGAAGGCTGTAGTCTTTGACCTTTCGCAGCAAGAATTTCAAGTACTCCTTACGTTTAACAAGGAAAGTTGTGTCATCAGCATGACATAGATTGTTGATAAGAATTCCTTTACATTTGATGCCACATTCTTCTTCAAAGAGTTCAGCTTCTCAAATAATTTGCTCAGCATGCAGATTGAATAGACATAGAGGGAGAACACAACCTGACATACATCATTTTTACTTTTAAAAAATATAATGTTCCCCTGCTCTTTATTTTTTTCTTGTTTATCATTATTCTCATTAGCACAACACTTGTCTGCCAGTTTGCTGTTCTGAAGTAACTTGTGTGTTGTAATGCTGAAAGCTATGCCATTGGTTTGTCAAATGCCATAAGGGTCACCTATGGTGAACACGTTGAGAAGTTGTGGTACTTTCACACAATGGAATACTATGCTGCAATCAGAGGCAACAATTTTGAAAAATACTATGTAACTTGGGAGAGGCTGTAGAGCGTTATACTGAGTGAACCAATGCAGTCTCATAAGGATAAATACTACATAAGACCATTATTGTGAAAATAGAAGGATAACTAGTAAAACTTGTACAGGAACTCAAGAAGTGGAGGGGAGGGAGTACTGAGGATGGGTGGGGGTGAAATCACAGGCCTGAACAGTTTGGTGAGTGGATGGAGGGAGAGAGGAAGTAAATGAAAAGGATCTGGGCCAAAAGATAGGGTAATATTGAGCAAGGTCCAATGGTGATTAATTTTCCGGGAATGTGTTTGACGTGCAGGTTTGCTCTGTCCCTGGAGTGAGGCTAGCCAGCCTGGGCCTAGGGTTTGAACCAGGAGGCGGCCTTAAGCTGAAGGAAGCTGGGAAGGAAGCTGCCATGTTGTTCCTGGTTTGGCTGGGGTCTTCACAGGCTCGTGGGAAGCTCTACTTGCCAGAAGGCAGGAGCGTGGTGGTGGGGAGTGCAGGAATCATGGCAAGGTTCAAATTGTCTTCCTGTCAAGCATTCTTCTAGGTGGTATAACACTGGTCTGTGCGTTGCTGTACAGAGGTAACTCGTGGTTGCTGTGATGCTGAAGCCTGTGACAGTGATGTGCCAATCGTGGTAATGGGCACCCATGGTGCACAGTGTTGGCTTGAGCTTCCCGACTAAATCAAGCCTGGAAGCAGCAGCTGCTTCCACTTCCAAAATGGCTTGCCTCTGGAAACTCTATGTATGAACAGTGCTCGGGCTGTTCATTGATAGGGTCACTATGAGTCCTCTGCAACTCGACGGCATTAAACAACAACAACAACAATGCATGAGAATGATTATATGAAACATTATGTGACTAAAGACCAGCGTGAAACACAGTGAATATAAACTTTGTAAGGAGACCAATTAAAAATAATGTAAAATAAAATATATAAGAATGATTATATGAAGCACAATGTAAATGAAAGATTGTATGAAACACAATGTATATGGCTGAAACACAATGTAAAGAATAATTAAATGAAAAACAATAAAAATAGTTTTAATGAAAAGATAGACTAGGAAGCAGGATATGGACATCTACATCATAAAAAAGCATGCCTCTGAAAACTCTATGAACAATATGTAGAGGAACATGAACAATTATGGAAGAAATTGCAAAAAATGGAGGAATTGAAACTATAGCTAAAGAGATACAAAGACTTAAAAATTCATCACAAGGCAGAGAGGACAAAGCCTATACAGTACTGGAAATAACAGAAATGCATGAGAATGCAATTCAGATTATCAAGACCAAAATAGCAAAAGTTTGCAACATTCTGGAACAAAGAGATGGAACTGAACATCGGTGCTCTGGAAGATCAGAACCTCAATGGGAATATATCAGAAGAAAAATCACAGAGGAGATGGAATGAAAATGAAGAATACGTAAGAATAATGTGAGACAATATAAAAAAGGACTATTATATATGATTCTAATTTTGTAGCACAAAGGGGACAGGGAAAGCACTGAGAAAACTGTGGAAGAGATGGTAGAAGACTATCCCAGATATCCCAGATTTTATATCCCAGAATAACCCATGTATTATAAAGAATGAGAAAATCCACATTCAAAAAGGTTAGGGAGCCCCAAGCAGACTACACCTCAAAAGGAAAAATCAAGATATCATTGTTAAATTCTGCAAAAGAATGGATATGGGCAGAATACTAAAAGTGAAGAGAGAAAAACTAACAGTCATCTACAAAGGAGGATCAATTACATTAAGTTCGGATTTCTCACCAGAAACTACGTGAGGAAGAAGATAATGTGGAGCCATATATAGGTTGAAAGAAAATCTTTACTAGCTGATGATCCTGAACCTAGCAAAGCTGACCATGAAATATGAAGGAGAAATTGGGTCATTTACAGAAAAGCAGGAACTTAAGAAAACAAGATGAACTCTATAAGAAATTCTAAAGGAAGTCCTTCACACAGAGACTCAAACGGAATCTGGCTGGATCATAGTAACCAGAAAAAACAGAAAAAAGAAACACAGGTAAATGAGTGATAAAACCAGGTCTGCCAAAATTATACTTATTGTAAATTCATTAAATGGATCAATCAAGAGGAAAAGAGTGGCAGAATGAATGAAAGAAGAAAAAAAAAAAACCCCTTAATGTTGCCTACAGAAGACACACGTAAGAAATGAGGAAAAAGACTAAAAATCAAAGGGTGGGAAAAAGAATATAAAGCAAATGGCACCCACCAAAAATGCAAGAGTGGCAATATTAATCTCTAATGAAATATATTTCAGGATGAAAACCACCATAAAAGATAAGGATACTTTATAATTATTAAAGGCATAATGGATCAGGAAAACGCAACCCTGATCAACATCTACACACCAAATGATAGACCTGCAAAATACATAAAACAATGGCTAACAGGACTGAAGAAAGAAATAGACAGCTCCCTGATAGTGGTTGTTGTTGTTGTTGTAATGTGCCGTCGA
>NW_006399944.1:5628039-5632599 GCF_000299155.1 Elephantulus edwardii | reverse complement strand
GTATGTCAGATGAAGCTTCAGAATCCTTGCCTCCAAGGAGCAGCAATCTACTTCACAGGAGATGAAAAGATGAGGGGGAAATGGCCAATTGACTGGAAGAGATCCATATTTATTCCCATTACAAAAAAAGGTGACCTAACAGAGTGTGGAAATTATTGACCAATATTGAGATGGGAAAGTCTGCTGTTAGGGACCTCTCCAGGGTACTGAAGAGCAATGGTATCAGTCTGGAGAATAAGGTGCATCTGATATAGGCCATGATCTTTGCAATCACTTGTTATGCCTCAGATAGTTGGACAATGACTAGGAAAGATAGAAGAATTGATGCCTTTGAGCTGTGGTTCTGGAGAAGAGTATTGAATGTACCATGGACTGCCAAGAAAACTAACAGATTCATCCTGGAGAGGGTTAAACCAGGCTGCTCCTTGAAGCCAAATATTCAGAGATCAAATATGATCAGTTCTACTTTTATTATTTCAAATATTAGAAAATGAAGAAAAACTCCCAAAGTCATTCTATGAAACAAGCATAATCCTAATACCAAAAACAAGCAAAAACATTAACAAAAAAAGAAAAGTACAGACCAATATATCTCATGACCATAAACGTAAAAATCCCTTACAGAACTCTGGAAAATATTGTCCAACAGTACACACAAAAAATCATTATGACTAAGTAGAACTGATAACAGAAATGCAAAGATGGTTCAACATAATAAAAACAATCAATAAAATCTATTACATTAAGAAAGCAAAGAAGGACCACATGATCCTATCATTTGACCCAGAAAAAGCTTAAAAAGTCCTAACATCACTTTCTGATTAAATCACTCAGCAAATTATAAATAGAAGATAATTTCCTCAACCTAGTGAAAAACTGATATACAAAAACAAGAGCCAACACTGTTCTCAATGTAAAAAGACTAAAGGAATTCTTGTAAACAGGGAACAGACAAAATTTCCCATTGTCACCACTTCTATTCAAAATTATGTTGGAAGCATTTGCTATGCTAGAGAAACACAGCAAGAAAAAGGGAATAAGAGGCATTCAGCCTGGCAAAGACCAGGTAAAAGTGTCACTATAAACAGACCATAGGATAGTATGCACAGAAAACTCCAAAGAGTCACCATGAAAACCATTAGACCTAGTAGACCAATTCAGTTTAGGGGCAGGATACAAGATCAATATACAAAAACTAGTGGTATTCCTTTATGGTGACAAAGGAAACAAAGAAATACTACTATTTACAATAGCCAACCAAAAATTGAGAAACTTAGGAATAAACTTAACTAGAGACACAGAAGACTTATAAAGAAAACCACAAAACACTAAAAAACTACTGTGAGAAACAGTGAGAGACCTAAATAAATGGAAAAAATATTCCCTGATCATGGATTGATGCTGCTGCTTTTGTCTGACATTGAGTACATTGTAACTCATAGCAACCTTATGAGCTCTGAACCCTGCCCTATGGGGAGCCAATGCCACTGTCTCTGGTACAGCTGTCCGCATTTCCCCATTACTGTATCAATCCATCTCACCCAGGGTCTTTTCTCCTGCACTGACTCTCCACTCTTCCAAGCAGGTTGTGTTTCTCCAAGGACTGGTCTCTCCTTACAACATGCCCAAAGTATGTGAGAGAGAGAGAGCTTGAGAATACTTGCCTCTCAAGAGCAGTCTGATTTCACCCACTCTGGGACAGACAGTCTAATCTCTTGGCAGTCCATGGTATGTTCAATACTCTTTTTCACTACCACATCTCAAAGGCATCAATTCTTCTTTTGTTCTTATCAATTGTTCAGCTCTCTTATGCATACCAAATAATTGCAAAGACCATTACCTCAATCAGGTGCACCTTACTCTCTAAACTGATCTAATTGCTTTTTAGCATTCTTGAGAGGTCCGTGATAGAGAATTTTCTAAGTGCAATTCATCTTTTAATTTCCTAACTGATATTGGCAAAATTATTGATTGTGGAACTGAGCAAGATAAAACTGTTAACAATCTCAATCTCTTCTTCACCTATCACATTGCTGACAATTGGTCTAGGATAAGAATCTTTGTCTTGTTGATGTTGAGCTACAATCCATATTGAAGACTTCAGTCCTTGACCTTCTGTGACAATCACTTCAGGTTCTTCTCAGTTTCAGCCAGCAAGGATGTGTTATCTGCATATCACAGATTGTTCATTAGTCATCCTCCAATCCTGATGTTACATTCCTCCTTGTAAAGTCCAGCCTCCTGAATGACCTATTCTATATATAGATTTAAAAAATGCATGGAGTAAGGACTTACCCCTGTCACATTCCCTTGATTTTGAACCACACACTACCCTTGCTCTATTCAGACTACTGCTTCCTAGTTTAAGAATAGGATTTGCATGAACACAACCAAGTGTTCTGGGACACCCATTCTTCTAAATGTTAGCCACAGTTTGTTGTGATCCACACAGTTAAGTGACATTGGATAGTAAATAAAACACAAATAGATATTCTTTTGGTGCTCTGTTTTCAGGCAAGACCTATCTGACATCAGCAAAGACACCACAGGCTCTTCTTTTTTTTTAATTTTTTTTTTTTTACCACAGGCTCTTCTAAACTCAGTTTGCAGTTCTTGTAGATCGATGTGTAGTTCCAGTTGTTTTTAGATGATCTTAAGCAGGATATTGATTGCATGTGATATTAGTGATGTTGTTTCATGCTCTGTGAAAATGATATTCCTATCAAAGGCAATCTACATATTCAATGCAATCTCAATACAAATACCAAATGCATTTTTCAAAGAGAGAAAATCAATTGGAAAGGAAAGTGAGCCTTAAATAGCAAAGAATTTCTGAAAAATAAAAAACGAAGTGGGGTGCATAGCACTAGCTGATCTCAAAACCTACTACACAGTTGAAATAACCAAAATAGCAATGTATTGCTATGATGACAAACATTTAGACTAATAGAATAAAGAACCCAGAAATTAACCCATCTATCTTTGGACAGAGCATGAGAGGAAGACCGTGTATAAGGTGGATTGATTCAGTGACTGGGGTAGTGAGGGTAGGTGTGTCAAAGACAGTGAGATTGGCACAGGATAGAGCAGGGTTGCTATGATTCACAGGTGACTCGACAGCACATAACAACATCAAAAATATCTTTGGCCAACTGATATTCGATAAGAAAAGAAAACCTATTAAATAGGGAAATGACAAACTCATATGTGACTTGCAAAACTGGACTTGTAACTGCAGAGAGCTGAAGTAGGATGAATGTCTCTCACCACACTCAAGAATCAAATCAAAGTGGATCAGGACTTAGGAGTAAAATCCTAAAACATAAAAATCATTAGAGACAGAATGGAACCAAATTTAGAAGGGTTAGCCTACGATACAAATAGGCCATCTAATACAGCTAGAAATGCATAACCAGGAGAAGATATACTGATGAAGGGGACCTTGTAACAATTAAGTCCATATGTGCATCAAAAATATTTTCCAATAGATTGTAAAGAAAACCTTTAGACTGGGGCGGGTAACCTTGGTAATGAAATCTCAAACAAAGGTCTCTTTAAGAAAGTTTAAAGAAAATTACATGGCCTTAACAAGAGAAAAAACTGATAAGTGAATTTCAAAATGGGCGAAAGACACGGAAAGACTTTTCACAGAGGAAGAAAGAGATTAGGATGGCCAAGAGACACAAGAAAAAAATAGTCAAAAGTACTGGCATTAAGAGAGAGTTACAAATAAAACCACAATGGGATACCATCTCACCTCAGTGTCAGTGGCACATTTTAATGGGATAGCAAGGAATAAATGTTAAAGAGGATGTGGATAGATTGGAATTCTCATACAGTGTTGGTAGGATTATAAAAGAGTACAACTACTCTGGAAGGCAGTTTGACATTTCATCAAAAAGCTGAGTATAGAAATCTTATATTGGCTGGATATTCTATTGCTAGGAATAAACCCTAAGGAAAATAGAACTGAGACATAAATGGAGATTTGTTAGTTATTTTCATCGAAGCATCATTTACAGTAGAAGTAAAATAAAAGCAGCACAAATGTCCATCAAAGAACAAGGGACTAGAGATATTATGTCATATTCAGCACAGACTGGTTCATGTTCTTCGCTTTGTTAATGTGATGAATTACGTTGATTGTTTTTCTTATGAACTATCCTTGCATACTGGTTATGAATCACACTTGGCCATGGTGAATTCTTTTTTTGATGTATTGTTGTATAATATTGCCTAGGATTTTATTCAGGAATTTTTCATCTATGTTCATGAGAGATATTGGCCTATAGTTTTCTATTTTGGTGGTGTATTTACCTGACTTTGGTTATCAATGACATGTTTGCCTCATAGAATGAGTCTGGGAGAATTCTATCTTTTTCTATTTTCTGATACATTTCCTAGAGAATTGGTAAGAATTCTCCTCTGAATATTTGATAAAATTCACTTGTAAAGCCATCTGGTGCAGGGCTTTTTATTATTTTTATTTGGTCTAAAGTTGTTTTCAACTTTAGACATCCACATCTGAAATAGCAGGCATCCGAAAACCCTATGTACGAC
>NW_006399944.1:5616143-5623746 GCF_000299155.1 Elephantulus edwardii | reverse complement strand
TGGACTGCCAAGAAAACAAACAGATTCATCTTGGAGAGGGGTAAACCAGGCTGCTCCTTAGATGCACGGATTCTGAGGCTTCGTCTGACATACTTTGGACATGTTGTAAGAAGGGACAGGTCCTTGGAGAGGGACATCATGCTTGGGAGGGTGGAGGGACGGCATAGGAGGGGAAGACCCTCTATGAGGTGGATTGATTCAGTGACCGAAGTAATTGGGATGGGTGTGTCAGAGGCAGTGTGATTGGCGCAGGATACAACAGGGTTTAGGGCTGCTGTGCACAGGATCACTATGCTTCGCAAGCGACTCATGGCACATAACAATAACAACATCTTTTCTTGAGAATATTATATGTACTAGTGTAGTGTTGTTGTCTGTTTCCTTTTTCAGGTTTTGTTAATATTTGTTTTGTGTATTTTGCAACTCTGTCCTTTCAGCTCCAAAGTGCCCTCAGACCGGGTTCAAATTGTTTTCCTCTCAAACATTCTTCTAGGTGGTATAGCACTGCTCTGTGTTTTGCTGTACAGAGGTAACTCATGGTTGCTGTGATGCTGAACACTATGACACTGAAGTGGCAAACGTGGTAATGGGTACCCATGTTGGACAGTGTTGGCTGGAGCTTCCCGTGTAAAACACGCCTGGAAGCAGGAGCAGCATCCACTTCCAAAATGGCTTGCCTCCAGAAACTCTATGTAGGAACAGTGCTCAGGCCTTTTGTTCATAGGGTCGCTATGAGTCATCTACGACTCGACAGCACCTAACAACAACAGCAACATCCTTTGTTGTATGTTGTTGTTGTTGTTAAGAGCCGTGGAGTCACAGGCCACTCATAGCAACCCTATGAAGGAGAGTCCTTGACGCTTGGGTGCCTTTCATCCTCTCTCCAAGTTCATAGGTTTTCAGGAGGCAAGCTTTTATGGAAGTGGATGCCACTCCTCCTTCCACCCTTTGTTGCATAGATATTTATTATTGTTATGTCTTCTTGTTCTATTGATCATTTAAGCATTATGTAGTGACCTTCCTTGTCCTTTGTGATGGTTTTTGCATTAAAATCTATTTTATCAGAGATTAATATTGCCACCCCTGCTTTTTTCTGGTTGCCATTTGCTTGGTATAGTTATTTCCACCCTTTTATTTTTAGTCTTTCTTTATCTTCACTTTTCACCTATGTCTCTTATAGATAGCATATTGATGGGTTTTGTTTTGATTTTTTAATCAAATCTACTACTTTTTTTTTTCTCTTCAGTGGTTTGTGTAAACACATCCAGTGTGATTATTGAGAGGCAAGGTTTTATTGCTAACATTTTGTTGAGTTCTTTTTCGTGTTGTTGCTGGTTATTTTGGTCTATCCTTCTTTCTGTGGCACTTCTGTAAGGAGAATGTCTCTCAGTGTTTCCTGTAACACTGGTGTTATTTTTGCAGACTCCCTTAAGTTCTGCTTTTCTGAGAATATCTCTATCTTTCCTTCATATTTGATGGACAGTTTTGCTGGGTATAGTATTCTTGGTTGACAATTGAGTGTTCGATATATATGTCATTCCACATCCTCTTGCTTGCATGGTTTCTGCTGAGAAATCGGCATTTGATCTTATTTGCTCTCCCTTATAGTTTACTTTCTTGCTATTGAGAAATAATCCATACAATCCTTTACCTTCTACAACAAGTGCTTTAAATCCTCCTAACTTTCAGCAAGCAAGGCTGTGTCATCTGCATAACACAGGTTGTTGATGAGTCTCTCTCCAATTCTTATGCTACAATCCTCTTCATAAAGTCAAAGTTCTTAGATAATTTGCTCAGCATATAGGTTGAACAGTATGGAGACAGAATACATCCCTGACACATTTCCATCCCAATCCCCAATCAGGCTGTCCTCCCCTGCTCTGTTTGAACAACAGCCTCCTGCTTCGGGTATAGGTTTCTCATGAGCACAGTCAAATGCTCTGGGATGCATCTAAATATCAAGAAAACAAAGAATATTATCAATGGAACAATATGCAGTGTTGTGATGGATGGAAAGAAGACTGAAACTTTCAACAGCTTCATCTTGCTTGGATCCACAACTAACACAACTTGGTACTAGCAATCAGGAAATAAGGAGACACGTTGCAATGGGAAAATCTGCAGTTAGGAATTTTTCCAAATTATTGAGGAATTTTCATGCCAATTTGAGGACTAAGGTGCATCTGATTCAGACCATGATCTTTCTGATTACTAGATATGTATCTGAGACCTGGATAATAGATAAAGATGAGAGAAAAAGAATTGATGCCTTTGAACAGTGGTGTTGGACAAGAGCACTGAACATTCCATGAACGGCCAAGAAAAAGAATAGATATATCTTGGAGAGAGTGCTGCCAGAGTACTCTTTGGAAGCAAGAATGATGAGGCTTTGCCTAACTCACTTTGGACATATTGCTGGGAGGTGCTATTCCTTGCAGAGGGAGATGATGTTGGGAAGTGTAGAGGGTTGGCAATGGAGAGGAAGACACTCAAACAGGTGTATTGACCAGGTGACTGTTGCAATGGGGTCTTGTGTGTCAGGAAGTGTGAGGATGGTGCAGGACAGGACTGGTTTTAGATCTTTTGTTCATAGGGTTTCTATGACTTGATGGCACCTAACAACAACAACAATAACATAGTTTACTCTTTATTTCTCCCTAGCTCTTTTGCAAATTCTCTCCTTATCTTTGGTTTTGGCAAATTTGACTATGATATACCTTGGTATTTTTCTTTTAAGATCTAATCTATGTGGTGATTGCTCATCTTCTTGAATATCTATTTGCTCATTCTTCATTATGCCTGGAGAGTTATCTTCTAGTAATTCTTCCAAAACTTTCTCGATGACTTTACTTCGTTCTTCCTGTTCTGAGATTCCAATTATACACGTTATTCCTCTAGATGGTGTCCCACATTATTCTTAGGCTTTCTCAGTTTTCTTTCCTTTTTGATTCTGCTTTTTGTTCTAGCAGATCAGTGGTGACAATTTTATCTTCTATTTAACTTGTTTTGTGTTCCATCTCTTCAACTTTGTTCATATGTCCCTTCAACATTTTGACAGCATCTGAAACTTTGTTTCTTACATTTTGAATTGTGGTTTCTTGTTTTTTCCAAAGCCTCTAGTGTCCCATTTGCCTTATCTAAATTGTTTTGGATTTTTTTTCTCTTGGATTTTGCTTGCAGTGTCCTGTAATTTTTCATGTTCATCTTTTACCCATTGAAAATATTCAGTCATTGTTCTTTTAAATTCTGTCAGATATTTCCATCAGGCTTTCTGACTTCAGGAAATCCATTGATACTGTGTCACTTTTTGGGAGTGAGATCTTGTTTTGGATTTGAGTAGGATGTGCGTGCAGTAGCCTGCTTCCTAAATGACATTGCTGTAGTAGAGTTTTTCATGCCTGAGGTGATAACAGGCTCAGGGTCTGATGTCAGCTCTTGATCTGATGTCACGTCTCCAGAGAAGGATGAGGCAGGTAAACTGCCTAAGCCTCTCTCTGAACTTTTGACTCAAGGGAAGACTTACTTGAGTTTGAGAATGATAAGGCCTGTGAATTGTCAGGCTCCTCTGTCAGGCAATGGCTACAGCTAGGCTAGTCCATGGGGTTCTAGGCTAAGGGCAGATCACGCTTTGGAAGGGAAGACAAAATGAAATGGGTTGACCTGTGATACTGATATCTCTGGCACAGTTCAGCAGTGCAACAGCAGGTTGTCTTCCAGGCATTTGGACTGGGCTGTCCAGGCATTGGGGCCAGGTCCTCCAGATGGTGAGGCCAAGTCCTCCAAGCAGCAAGGGCAGGACTTCTAGGCAGAAGGATGACAGAGGGCTCATGCCGGGCTTCCAGATGGTGAGCAGGAGCATCCAGGCAGCTGGATAAGGTCCTTCAGGTAGTGGATTCAGGGATTCAAGCAGTAGGGACGGGGACCTCCAGCTGCATGAAGGGGGTGCCAGGGAGCAGTGCTTCAGTCTAGTACTCCAGGAAAGAGATTAATCTAGGACACACTAAGATATTTTTAAGGCAAATACTTAGTTAATTGACTTACTATATGACACACAAGTGACACATGGAGAAGCCTCAATTTGAACTTTCATATCAGTAATTGATGGTCTAACCCACAATCCAGCCCTTGCCTAGTTTTGACCACTCATATTGAGATTGTGCCACAGATACAGTTGATCTGATTTCTATGCAGTCCATCAGGTGAGATCCATGTGTAAAGTCATTGTTTCTGTCTTATAAAGGGCAATTGTCATGAATAAATAATTGAAAATACAATAGTCAGTCATTCTATTTCCAGTATTATTACTATCACCAAGCCCATATTTTCCAACTATTATTCCTTCCTTACTGTTTCCAAATTTTGCATGCCATTCATCAATAATTATTAACACAACTTAATTCCATGTTTGATCAATTTCAGACTGCAAGGTTTGGTAAAAATTCTCAATTTTGTCTACTTTTTATTTAGATATGGGAGCATATTTTTGAATAATAATTGTGTTAATGGGTCTTAATTGTATGTATGTGGGTAATATTCTATCTTTCATAACATTGTATTTCAAGAAACAACTTGTAATTGACTTTTGACTATGAATGCAACACCATTCTTCTTCTGTTTTTCATTCCTAGCATAGTATATATACCATATGATTATCTGATTCAAAATGCATGCAAGTGAGACCTGTTAATAAGACTGTTGTTTAAATATACACACCAGCAATTAAACTTATAGAGGATGAAATTGAAGATTTTTATCAAATTTTGCAATATAAAATTGGCCAAACATTTAATCAAGATGCATTGTCAATATTTGATGACAAGAATGTAAAAGTTGGAAACAACGTGGAATGGCAGTCGTAAAGTATGGTATACTTATTGACAAAAATAATATGATTTAGCTCTGTACATTCAGTGATTTATTTATCCCAAGGCCTTTTAAAAATTTTTATTACTATTAATTTTAATGAAAGTTTACAGAGACTTTGGATTTCCATTCATTCATAATTGCACTTTTCTCCCTTCCCACCCCTCCCTCCCAGTTTGCTCTTCTCTTTGAAAAGTAAAAGAAAAATTCTTTCATTGTTATGTAATCCCTCCCTTCAAGTCCACTCCACTATGCAGCCTTCATTCTGGACTCCTGTCATGACAATAATACCTAATCATATATCCTTTTTAAACAGTTCTCTCCCTCATCTGTTTCAATGCAGAATACCTAATTTATCCCATCTTTATCAGTTTCCCCCCAAACCCTGATGCACAAGACCTTTTTTTTTTGTGCCCAAGACCTTTTAAAAAAACCTAAAAATTATGACTTTGTGCATGGACCTCACCTGATCATTTTGCATAAGAATCAGATTGACATCTGTGGAAGAAATCATTTGAGAAGCTCAATATCAGAGGTTAAAACCAGGCCAGGGAATGACTGCAGAATAGATCATCAATTATTCATGCTCAAGTTCAAGTTGAGGCTAAAGAAAATTGAAATAAGTCCATAAGAATCAAAATATCATCTTGTGTCTGCCCCACGTGAATTTAAAAATCAACTTAAGATTAAGCTTGAAGCGTTAAACACCAATGACAGAACACTAGATGAGATGTGGTATGACATTAAGGATATCAGCCATGTATAGAACAAAAGGTCATTTACAAAGGCAGAGGAGAAAGAATAAAATAAAATTGTATGTCAGGCTGCTGTTATTTTTGTATATTATGTAGGTCTTGTGTTAGAGAATTAATTTGGCTTCTTTCTTCCTTTTTTTTATACATGTGCCTATTGCTACTACCTGCCCCCTAAGGACTGCCTTAGCTACATCCTAGAGGTTTTGGTATGTTGTATTTTCATTTTCATCTGTTTCAAGGATCTTTTTCAATTCAATTTTTTAAAAAATTTCTTCTGTAGCACAACTGTGTTCTATCAGGGTGTCATTTAGCTTGGTACAGCCTCTACACAAAAAGAAATTAAAAGGACAAAATCTGAAGTAAATGAGATAGGAAACAAAAAAACATTTGAAACCATCAAGAAGTCTAGGACTTGATTTTTTGAAAGGGTCAATACAATTGACAAACAATTGGTAACCTTAACAAAAGGGGGTAAAAGAAAAGGGAAAAATATGTCAAAATAGACTCTGGAAATTGTACTAGAACATTGAAAAATAAAAACGATGGGAAGAGATGCCGAAGCTGAAGAGCTGAAGAGAAGCTTTCAAAGTACACTTTGAAAAGACAGACTAAAGTATTATAATAAAAAGTGCAGAGTTGGAATTGAACAATGGAAAGGGAAGAACTCACTTAGTATTGCTCATGCTGAGAGAGATAATAAACGTATTCAAGCCTCAACATAGCCTTAGACATGTTATTGGCAAAATCTTGAATGATCCAGGAAGCATCAAATGAAGAGGAAAGAAATAAAGGATTTTACTATACCAAAATGAATTAGCCATACTGAATCTTTTCAGGAAGTAACATATGATCAAGAGCCAATAGTGATGAAGGAAGAAGTTCTAGTTGCACTGAAGGCATTAGCAATAAATACTTCACCAGGAATCTCTAGGACATCAATTGACATGTTTCAACTAACAGACACAGTCCTGGACCTGCTCACCAGTCTATGCCAGGAAATTTAGAAGACACTTGCCTGGCTCACTAACTGGAAGAAGGAAAGCTCAATAGAGACACCAATAATTAATAGTCTGAGACAGAAAGTAAAATGATTACATGAAAGACTTACGATTTTTTTTAAAAAAAAATAAAGCTATATCCTTATTTTATTTGAAAATAGTGTTCCTTGTTAAGCTCTACCATTGGGATATTATAAATATACCTCAAACAAAGATTGCTTTTAGTGTCACTGCCCCCAACATTGTTAATACATTTAACTTGTAAGGAAAACTACAAGCTTAATATAAACAAGTGTTCCTATTCTCTACTGGCAGCCTTCAGAAACAAGCTTAAACAGCAGGTGAGACATGTGTCAGTTACCAGCTCCCCATGAGGCCCACTCTTCCATCAGTCACAGGTTGTTTAGGGCAATGTGTAAAAAGAACATACATTGATAGATTCCCTTTTTAGCTGCATAAGGGAAATCTCCTGGAATTTTAATACTGTTGAGATGATACTACCCAAGTATATACGACTCAACTGTGGGATGTCATAAAGGGAAATGACCTAAGATCAGTCATGTGTCATTCCTTGGAAAGCATGAGCATGAACATACTTTTAGAACTAAACAGCCTTCATGATTGTCCACTGCCATTTATTTTTCATTTAAAAAAAAAAACACCCAAAACTAAAAATTATAGTATTCTGACCTGCATCAACTGGTTTTTTTATTCCTCATAAATGCTATATGAAGTACTTTTACTCGTTTTTTTGTTAAATTTCTTTTCCATTTTATTTTATTATTTTTTGTGTGTGTACTATCAAATCTGATCTGACTGGTACAGGGGAAGATTGCCCCTCCTTCTCCAGCAGAGCATTTGGTGGATTTGAACTGCACACCTCTGGAACTACAGTGCAACTTCTTGCCACTAGGCTACCAGAGCTCCCTGCTCTCCTCGTTATTTTTTAAGGTGCAAACATGAAATATAGCTATTATAAATATATAT
>NW_006399944.1:5613317-5614801 GCF_000299155.1 Elephantulus edwardii | reverse complement strand
GCAGGAGTGGCATCCACTTCCTAAACAACATGACTCTGAACACTGTATGAACTTTGAGAAACAATAATATTTATAGAAATGCTTCAGGTATTTTGTTCATAGGGTTGCTATGAGTAATACTTGACTTGATAGCAATCAACAACAACATATGTATATATAGTAGCAATATACTGGATCTGATTAATCTCCTTTCAGTCTTTTATCATGGTATCACTTTAATCAAGAAATATGACCACAAGTCTTATCATTAAAATGGTGGTAGATTTCCCCCCCCCATTGACACATTTTATTTGCATTATGAATTACATCCCTTCATGATCTAGAGGCAAGAAGCTGTGCTGCAACCCTAAAGGCAAGTGATTTGAGACCATCAGCTGCTCCATGGGAGAAGGATGGGCAATCTCCTTCCCTTGACAATTGAAAGCCTCTTAAAAGCCTCCAGAAGGTCATTAATGGGTTGGTTACAGCTCTGTGGTATACAAAAACAACCAATTACATCCCTAGAAAAGGAATCCTCATATTCTTTCCTCCTGTGTGTTTACATCTTACTTCTTGGTCCATGGTGCCAATTGAGGTTGTCAGTACAATAAAGTCAAACTGATGAACAGGAGCAGATTATTCTGCCACTTTTCTAGATCTTTGAGTTGCACATTGAATCTAGGGTTGATGACTCAACATTTGTTTAAACTGCCTGTGAGCTTGATGACAATTTTCCCTGTTCTGTGATAATCAATGATTTCAAACATCAATGTGACCATTCTTCCTCATTACTGTTAAGAACTGAACTATGACTTTAGAGCTCAACCTGATAAAAACTTAGCACTTCCCTCTCTTCTAGACATTGTTGATGCTATTGAGATCATCAGCCAGGACATTCATGCACACCATTGTGGCAGCACAGAAATATGGCAGAAAGAGGAGACACACTTATTTTTTCTGATAGACTATTGTTGAAAGGTATAACAACTTTATAAACAGATCTAAACCCTTTCCTATCTTGTGTCATTTTCATCATCCCTGACACACTCAAGCTCATTACTGTAGTCACTGTATCAATTTGTTTGAGGATCTTCCTCTCTTTTGCCAACCCTCCACCTTTTCAAAGACCATATCCCTCTTCTATGATTAGCAACATGCCCAAAGTACGTGACACCAAGATTTGCATTATTTGTCAAAAGGAGCACTGAGCAGCCTGGCCGCACTTTCTCCAAGACATATCTTTTTCTGCTTTTGGTAGTACATGAGATATTCAGTGCTCTTATCCAACACCACAGTTTAAAGGCTTCAATTCTTCTTTTGTCATCCTTATTTATTGTTCAGGTGACAGATGCATAACAAGTGCTTGAAAAAATCATGACCTGAATTAGGCACATCTTAGTCTTCAAACTAAAGTCATTGTTCCTCAATAATTTTGGAAGGTCCTTTACTTCTAATTTTCCCAATGCAATACATCCCCTCATCTCCTGGCTGCTTCTGCTAAGGGT
>NW_006399944.1:5610510-5611554 GCF_000299155.1 Elephantulus edwardii | reverse complement strand
AATGTGAATGTTCAGATTTAGAGAAGTATCAGACAGACCAGCAAGTTAAAGGTATATCCCTTATTGCGGAGTTAACTTTAGTGTCAGTGTTGTCCCTGCCTTTCTCACACGCCTCTTTACCCACTTATTTCCCTGCTCCACCATCCATCAGGATACCCAACAACTTCTACCCCCTCCCTTCACATCTATCTCCCTTTGACCAGCCCTCCATCTAATAACTTATATATGAAGCTTCCATGGCTTCTGTGATTCCAACACATCAGCTGATGGTAGTTCCTTATGTTGGGATCAATGTCTCTGAAGTTTAGTCGTAATGTTTCCCGAGCTAAGGTGATGCATCCTGTAGAACTGGTGTGTAGATAGGCTTTTCTTGCCCCAAGGGCCGAGGCCCGAGAGACAGAACATATATCGCGTGGTATTTGCGTCTTCGATTACCTGGGAAGATGGGCGGGGACTGAGACTGGCCTCTAACCTGCCTAGCTTTCAGCTAGTAGGACACCTGTAATCCCTCTCTGAGCAGCCTGCCGAACTAATGTCTCGTCGTTTTTGCGTCTTCGGTTACTTGGGAAGATAGTTTCCCCTATTGACTTTCAAGGTGTATAATAGGATTTTATAACTATCACGATAAGTGATACCATTATTATAAGCTGTATATATTAATTAGAAGACCAGGAGACATATCACAATGTGAAAATCTGCACGTAGGGACATCTCTAAGTTGTTGAAGAGTAATTAATCTTCCATAGATTACTGGAATTATTTAGGAGCTCTCCATTCTATTCCATCAGTATATGTAGCTATTGTTAAACTACTACCATGCTGTTTGGATTACTGTATTTATATGTTTTGAAATTGCTTAGTGGTAATTGAACTTTTATTATTTCAAATTGCTTTGTTGTTATTATTGTGATGTGCTGTCGAATAGCTTGCAACTCATAGAGACATTATGTACAAAAAGCCTATACTCTGTTCTGTTCCGTGCCAGTCTCACTCTCTCTAATACACCAATCTCCATTGCCCCAGTCATTGAGTCAATCCACCTCA
>NW_006399944.1:5604328-5609775 GCF_000299155.1 Elephantulus edwardii | reverse complement strand
GGAGATAGGACACATTCTGGCATACACCCTTCCCAATTTTGAATCATGCAGTGTTTCCTTGCTCTCTTCTGACTGCCTCTTTGTCCAAGTATATACTTCGCACTAGCACGATCAAGTGTTCTGAGATTCCCTTTCTTCTCAGAGTCAGCCACAGTTTGTTATGATCTACACAGTAAAATGCCTTTGCATTATCAATGAAACACAGAGAGACATTCCTCTGATACTCCTTGCTTTCAGCTAAGACCCATCAAACATTAGGTACAATATCCCTTGTAACACGACCCATTCTAAACCCAGCCTGGACTTCTGGCAGTTCTCTGTTGATGTGCTGTTCCAGTGCTTTAGGTATTCAAAATATCTTCCCCTTCTCCCCCCAATTTTGCAACTAATCAATGATCAGTTTCCCAGCAAAGGAGATTACATTGTAAAAAAGGCAGCTTTGGGTAATATTGACATTTTTACAATATTGTTTTCCAATCCTTGAGTATAGTCTGTTCTTCCATTTAGATGTCTTTCAATCTGTCTGCTCTGTTTAAATTTTCCACTTTATACTTGGGTACTATTCACATTTGCTCAGGAAAATAAAATTCAGTTTGGTTTTATGCATACTGAGCATCTACTATTTGCCATGCTTTTTGTTAGACATTGGCTTGCCTGGGTGGTAAAAATGAGGAAATCAACAGCTAATCAAAAGATTAGAGATTCTAGTTCCTTAAGAAGCACTTCAGAAGAAAATTGTGGCAATCGGTTTTCCAAAAACATCAAGCATTGGAAAACAGCCTGGACCACAATCTACTCTAATATACTTGGAATTACCATGGATTGCAATTAACAACTTTTGTTTTTGGTAGCAGTGTTAGGCATAAACAATGATGAGGTCCTGATGCTACTCTCCCTGACTGGACTTCTAACTGATTGGAAATTTAAAACTCTTCTAGAAGCTCCTTACATGAAAGGTTATGGGACTCTACCACCATTATAACTTAAAACCCCAGAGATCCCATTGCACCACTATCACTCAGAACAAACTCAATGACATTAGATTTTTTTTTCATATGAGTTACTGTGCAACATTTGACAAGAATTTTGAGCTCCATAGTGCATAAGGACTACAGCCTTCAATATAGATTGAAGTTCAATATCAAGGAAACAAAGATTCTCACCACTGAACTTATTGGTAGCATTATCTTGGATGGGGAAGAGACTGAGATTATAAACATCTTTAATTTGCTTGACTCCACAATCATCACTTTTGGCACCAGCATCCAGGAAATTAAAAGATGTATTTCATTGGGAAAGTCTTCTCTCAGAGACCTCTCCAGAGTACCAGAAAGCAATGATCTCAGTCTGGAGACTCAAGTGCGCCTGACATAGACAATGGTCTATGCAATCACTTGCTATGCATCAGAGAGCTTAACAATGACTAAGGAAGATAGAAGGAGAATTGATGCTTTTGAGCTGTGGTGTTGGAGAAGAGTATTGAGTATACCAAGGACTGCTAAGAAAACAAACAGGTTTGCCTTAGAGAGGGTTAAACCAAGCTGCTCCTTGAAGGCAAAGATTCTGAAGCTTTGTCTGACATAGTCTGGACATGTTACAAGGCAGGATCAGTCCTTGGAGAAGGATGTTATGCTTGGGAGTGTGAAGGGACATTGCAGGAGAGGAAAACCCACAATGAGGTGGATTGATTCAGTGACAGGTGTAATGGGGGTAAGTGTGTTAGCGACAGTAAGATTGACACAGAGCAGAACACAGTTTAGGGCTGTTGTACTTAGGGTGGCTATGAGTCACAGGTGAGTCGATTGCACATAACAAGAACAACAACAACAACATCTGAGGTTTGAACAATGGTTAAAGATGATAGAAGAATTGACCCCTTTGAGTTATGTTGCTGAAGAAGAGTATTGAACATACTATGGACTACTAAGAGAACAAACAATCTCTCCTGGAGAGGGTGAAACCAGGCTGCTCCTTGGAGGCAACAATTTTGAAACTTTGTCTGACATATTTTGAGTATATTGTTAGAAGGGACAGCGCAAGAGAGGAGAACCCTAGATGAGATGGATTGGCTTAGTGACTGTGGTAATGGGGCAGAGACAACAAAATTGGCTCAAGATAGAGCAGGGTTCAGAGTGTTGCATATAGGTTGCTACAAGTCACAAGTGACTTGACAACACATAACAACACCATTATTAGTGTTACTGGAGGAGAAGCGGTGTTTGGGGAAATGCAGTGCACAGTCAGATTATAGAGACATTCGTTTCAATCTTCTTGATTACAAAGCCTTTTACATGTCTTACTAACACAATTCTAGAAGTTATAAAATGAGCTTACACCATGCTCTCCACTGATTATGATAATTATTTTCACCAGTAAAATAGTAAACTGAGTAAACACATCTTTATCCTATCTTTTTACTGAAGTTTCACTGTATGCTTTCTGTGGTCAAATACTCGGCTGGGTAATCAGGGTGCAGAGATAATTGAATTACACTCTGTGTGTTCAAGGAGTGTACTAGGAGAGGGGGAAATGAGTGAATTCCTGAATAGCGTATTCTATGTATGTTGTCATATTTATATCATTCATGAGAAACAGAACCTTCACCAGAAGATGTCATGATGTTATTGTAAGGCTTACAGTGATTATATCTGGGGAAGGTTTTTTACCTTTTGAACCACTTCTACCTTACAGCTACGAAAGAGTAATGTTCCCACCTTGATAGTTTGTGAAGATTACAACTTAGTGAGTTTTATGTTAGAAATGGCCCAATAGACTAAAAAATGTACATGTATCTGTAAGAAAGTCCTTCAGCTCCATATATCCAGTTCTGTTTCCATGCAAGTATATCATGTGTTTTACTTCTTCTTCTCCCTGGACTGTAGTGATATTCAGTCTGTTCTCCTTCAGAAGACTCTTGACATCACATATTACTGTTTCTTTCCCCTATGTTTGAGGGATGCCATTTCTCATCCTTCAGAGTCTTATTTCTCTTGCGTAAGAATCACTTTATTCTCTGTGTTCCTGAGTATTCATAATTTGTTTTCCCATTTTTTAAAAAATTTGGTCTTTGGAAATAACATGAAAAGCATTTTGATATTTTAGGTAAACAAAGAATTTTAATGGCATGGATTTGAGTCAAAATGTTTTCTTTGTTTTTCAGAATGATGAATCTTTTGCCTGCGACAAAGAATTGGTGAGAGAAAAAAAGCTGTGCGGCCCTGCAGCTGCCTGGTACTTTGAATGACTAGAAATGAAAAGTGACAGTTCACTGTTTTTTATTCTCTGGAGCAGCTGGATCACCAGAGACATCAAATCCCTTTTGAAAAATTTAAGCTATTCTCAGCCATTATATCTATTCTTTTTCTGCACTGGTATCAGAAATGTTTAAGATAAGGTAAAATATGTGTTAATGTTTACACCAAAAACTTGTTGTTAAATATAATCAAGTTGGCTCTGATTCATGTTGTTTTTGTTGAGTACTGAGCTGGAACTCACTTATTAAGTTACCCTTCAGCAGGTTACCAGAGGTAGTTTAATCACATAGGAGGAATTGCTCATCCTCCTGTGGAGCAGCTGGTGGATTCTAACTCTGTGCCTTTGGGGTTGCAGTGAAGTTTTTTACCACTAGACCACCAAAGCTCCTCTCTGATTCATAATGACCTTGTGTATATGAGAAAGAAATGCTATCTGCTACTGCATTATCCTCACAATCGCTGTTGAGTTTGAACCAATTTTTGGAGTCAGTATGTTAACTCACCTCATTCAAAGTCTTTCTCTTTTTTTAGTGACCTTCTACTTTATCCAACATGACATTCTCCAAGTACTGACTCTCCTGGATAACATGCCCAAAGTATGTGAGAAAACATGTCGTTAACCTCACTTGTGAAAATCAGACCATTCTTTAATAAATCCTAAGAATATACCACAATTTTTCTATCCCTGTGTTTGTTGATGGGCACTTGGGTTGCTTTCAATTCTATGCTATTTTGAATAATGCAACTATCAACATAGGTGTCCACATGTCTGTTTGAATAACGGCTCTGATTACTTTGGGGTATGTTCCCACTAGTGGAATTACTGGGTCAAATGATATTTCTATTTCCAACTTTTTGAGAAAGCACCAGATGGCCTTCAATAGAGGCTATCCCAATTTACATTTTCACCAGCAGTGAATATGAGTTTCAATCTTTCCACAACCTCTCCAGCATTTGTTGTTTGCTGCCCTGTTGAACTTTGCTATTTTACTGGGTTGAGACGGTATCTTATAGATGTTTTGACTTGCACCTCTCTAATAGATAGAGATTTTGAACATTTCTTCTTTTATTTGCTTAACATCTGCATTTCTGTGCTTTTCCTTTTTACCCTGTTTTACCTTCTTTCAGCTATTTTATTCTCTGCTGGATGTAGTTTCTTCAATATATTTGGAAGTCTGCTCATGTTGTAGATTAGGGATTCTAGGGTTGTTTCTAGCTTTATTTTTCTGGTGAATTTTTTAGTCATTGGTTTTCCTCCTAGGTCCCTGATCCACCTTGAGTTGACCAAGTGCTGTGGTTGTTGTTGTTGTTGTTGTTGTTGTTGTGTGCCATCGAGTCACCTGCGGCTTATAGGGATCCTATGTACAAGAGCACTAAACCGTGCTCTAGCCTGTGTCAATTTTATTGTTTCTGATACAACTATCCCAATTACCCAAGTCGCTGAATCAATCAGTCTCCCAGAGTGTCTACCTCTCCTGTGCTGTCTCTCCACCCTCCCAAGCATGATGTCCCTCTCCAAAGACTGGTCCCTCCTTGAAACATGTCCAAAGTATGTTAGATGAAGCTTCAGAATCCTTGTCTCCAAGGATCAGCCTAGTTTCACTTTCTCCAGGATGAACTTCTTTGTTTTCCTAGCAGTACATGGTATATTCAATGTTCTTCTCCAACACCATGGCTCAAAGGCATCAATTCTCCTTCTATCATCTCTAGTCATTGTCCAGCTTTCTGATGCATAACAAGTAATTTCAAAGACCATAGCCTGTGTCAGGTGCACTTTCATCTCCAGACTGACATCGTTGCTCTTCAGTACTTTGGAGAGGTATCTGACAGCAGACTTTCCCAATGCAATTTGTCTTTTGATTTCCTGTGGTACATTCACATAATGGAATATGGGTGAAGTTAGAAGACATTATGTTGTTGTTATGTGCCCTCGAGTTGCTTGCGACTCATAACAACCCTATGTATAAAAGCCCTAAACTCTGCTCTGTCCTGTGCCAATCGCACTGTCTTTGATACTCCCATCCCGATTATCCCAGTCACTGAACCAATCCACCTCATAGAGGGCCTTCCCCTCCTGCGATGTCCCTCCACCCTCCCAAGCATGATGTTCTTCTCCGAGGACCAGTCTCTCTTCACAAGATGTCCAAAGTATGTTAAACGGAACCTCAGAATCCTTGCCTCCAAGGAGCCACC
>NW_006399944.1:5585744-5603617 GCF_000299155.1 Elephantulus edwardii | reverse complement strand
TACTCTGCCGGCCCAAGGGTGGATCCTTTGAAACCACCAGCTGCTTCATTGGACAGTGATAAACAATTTCCTCCTCTGCATTTTCCAGCTTTAGAAAACATGCTGGAGGATCAGCTACAAGTTGGTCCTAACTCAACATCCACTTGAGTTTTTGGTTTGTAATGTAGATTTCATTAAAAAGATTTATCAAAGATTATTATTATTCAATCATTAAGCCAATAAATTTTTAATCTGGCTATTTTATATTTACACTTTCAACTGCTTTCTGATTTTTGTGGATCTATATTTTATTTAAGTCCTGGCTCCTGGGCATTCTTAGGTGACAGAATTAAAGGAATGGGAAATAGCCTCCCATGAGATTAACTGTTCCCAAAAACCAGCAGAAGGGTCAGCTATGGGTCAGTTTCAATTTGATTATACACAACAATAACGACATGGCTTTCTTAGGCATGGACTTGACTCTGCCATATGTATGGGCAGAAATATGCAAATAAGGTAAATCAGCCTTTCCACAAGGGATTCACAAGAGGATTGACCAGTCTCATCAATCTGTAAGTTGATTGGCTAGTCTTGCCAATAAACTGGAGTATTCCAGCAGCAGAGATTCTCTGACACCACTGGCAAAGGAGAACTACGTATGCAGTGGACACCCCTCAGGACCATATTTTCTAGGGCCAGCTAGACTTACAGTAACAGCAGTCATGGCTCAGGCGGAGAATCAGAGAATCAACACAAGATGGAACTGTTATCTCATACTCCACGGACAGAAACAAAGCTAATCCAAGAGCCTTTCCCCTAGTCTATGGAACAGCTTTGGTGCGGGGTGGAGTGTGTGGGTGTATGGAGGGATGCAAGCCAGTATTGGCATGACTGAGAGCTTTGTAACACTGGCCTTGAGACAAGAGATTCAAGGCAGAGGCACCTGAAAGGATGTTTCAGGAGCTCTCCTGACTATATTCTGCTATTTACCAGCATTATAACCTTTTACTTCACCAGTATGGTCTGGGAGCTATTACACCAGAATTTGAATGCAGTAAAGCAGTAGAATTGGTGTTGAAATATGTAGAAAGAGACAGAGAAGCATGGAGGATATGTCTGACCTTATGGGAGTTGGTTTTGTGCTACTGATGCTGTTGAAAGTAACAGTTTTCTTTTGTGAAGGTGGTAAAGGTCAGATATGTCCATCCTCAGGTGTCCTTGCGCTTTTTACACCTGTGAAGATATCTAGACCAGGACTCTTTTCTTGGGAGTCAGTGATGTCTTATCATGATGTTCAGTTTCTTTTTATGATGGATGTGTTCCCGTGCTCTACATCTGTCTATGTCAATCTGGGTATGGTGTGTATTTCTAGGAATTTGCACAGTCCCTCTAGTTTTTCACATTTATCAGAGCCTATTGGTGTTACATGCTGTCAAGTCACTTGTGACTTAGAGTGACCCTTTGTACAATAGCTCTGAACCCTGCCCAATCTTGGTCCAACTTAATTGTTTCTGACACACCTACCCCTATTCTCCCAGTCACCAAGTCCATCCATCTCATCCAGCGTCCTCTTCTCTTGCACTGTCCCTCCACCTTACCAAGTATGATCTTTTTCTCCAAAGACTTTCCATGAAACATGCCAAAGTATGTGAAAAAAAGAAAGCTTCAAAATCCTTGCTTTCAAGGAGCAACCTGGTTTCATCCTCTTCAGGACACACCTGTTTGTTTTCTTAGCAGTCTATGGTATGTTCTAGATTCTTCTCCACAACTCAAAGGCATTGATTTTTCTTCTGTTATCCTTAATTGTTTTCCAGCTCCTTGACACATAGCAAGCAATTGCAAAGACCATGGCTTGTATCAGGTTCACCTTAGTCTTTAAATTGACATAGTTGCTCTTCAGTAATCTGGAGAGGTCCCTGACAGCAGATCTTCCCAGTGCAATTCATCTTTTTGTTTCCTGACTGCTGTTGCCAAGAGTGTTGATTATGGAGCCAAGCAAGCTGTAATTATTAACAAACTCAATCTCTTCTCCAACTATCATGGTGCTGCTAATTGGCCTAGCAGTGAGACTCTTTTGTTTTCTTGATGTTGGACTTCAATCCATATTGGAGACTAAAGTCTCTGACCTTTTGTAGCAAATGCCTCAGGCTTTTCTCAGTTCAGCAAGCAACGTGGTATCATCTGCATAACATAGATTGTAGATGAGTCTTCCTCTAATCCTGATGCCATATTCCTCCTCATAAAATTTAGCCTTCCTGGTGATCTGTTCCACATAAATGTCTTGAAAATGTATGGACCTACAATCTATTCCTAACATATACCTTTCCTGATTCTGCATCATATAGTGATATATTGCTCTGTTCTGACAATTGCCTCTTTGTCCAAGTATAGGTTTCTCATATGCATAATCGAGTGTTCTGGGATTCCTATTTATCAACATTTTTTTTTGTGATCCACATGATCAAATGCCTTTGCATAGTCAATAAAATACACATAGACATTGGCTATAATGTGTCTAGTGCCTAGTTCCTAGACTTCTAAACCCAGCTTGCACATCTGGTAAAAAAAACACTCTGTAAATGTGATGTTGGATATTCTTCAGCAGAATCTTGCTTTTACGTGATATTTATGATATTGTTCTACAATTTCCATGCTCTATTGAATCACCTTTTTTGAAAAATGAGAATAATATGGATCTCTTCCAGTAAGTTAGCCACGTAGCTGTCCTCTAGAATTTTTGCTACAGCCTGGTGAATAAAGGGCAATATCCACTTATTGAATTATGTCAGTTGGTATGCCATCTATTCCTGGGGCCTTCTTTTCTTTTTGGGGGGGTGGAGTGGGTGGGTTTTTTTTGTGAATTCCTTCAGAGGAGCTTGCATTTCCTTCTTCCTTGCCATACGTTCTTGACTGTGTTTATTAGATTTCTTCTGCTATGAACATTGATGTACAAATCTCAGTTTGTGCCTCAGTTCTCATTTTCTCAGGGTATATTCCAAGTAGTGGAATAGCTGGATCATAAGGAATTTTTATTTTCAGCTTTTTGAGGAAACTCCAAAATGCCTTCCAGAATGGTTACACCATTTTACAATTCCACCAACAATGTATAAGAAGTTCCTGTCTCACCACATCCTCTCCAACATTTATTACTTACTGCCCTGTTAAACTTTACCACTATTACTGGAGTGAGATGGTACCTCATTGTGTTTTTGATTTGTATCTCTTATTGTCATTGCTTTGCAGCATTTCTTCATGTGAATGTTTGCCATTCAAATATCTTCCTCTATGAATATAATTTCCATATCTTTAGCCCATTTTATGATTGGGTTATCGGTCTTTTTGTTGTGGAGGCCCAGGATTATTCCGTAAATTTTTGTTATAAGACTCTTGTCTGACATGGCATGTATCAGCAAATGTTTGTTCCCAGTCTGTAATTTTTCTTTTCACCTTGTTGGCCATAGTGTGCACAATTGCTTGCTATGCATCAGGGAGCTGGACAATGACTAGGGATGATAGAAAGAGAATGGATGCCTTTGAGGTGTGGTGCTGGAGAAAAGTATTGAATATAACATGTACTGCCAGGAGAACAAACAGGTTCATCCTAAAGAGGATGAGACAAGACAGCTCTTTGGAGGTAAGGATTCTGAAGCTTTCTGACATACTTTGGACATATGACAAGGAGGGACCAGTCCTTGGAGAGGTACATCATGCTTGGAAGGGTTGTGGGACAGTGCAAGAGAGAAAGCCCCTCAATGAGATGGATTGATTCAGTGACTAGGATAATGAGGTTAGGTGTGTCATCGACAGTAAATTTGGCACAGCATAGAGCAGAAGTCAGGGCTATAGTATATAGGGTTACTAGGAGTTGCAAATTACTTAAAGGCACATAACAACAACAGTCTGTTTAGGAGTTTTTGTGGGAGTGTCTGTAGGGATTTGCACTGTCTTTCATAAAGCTTCAGCTTTTTATTGGTTCAAGTCAACCTACAGCTCACTGGGAGAAAGATGAATGATCTCTTCTTGTGTGATTTACAGCCTTGGAAACCAATGAGTCAAACAACAACAGACATGAGAACATCATAATGAACTTAAACAGTCCATAGTTACAGTCAAATCTCAGTTCTAACACTGTGACTTTAGAGAACTGCTTTGTAATACCCAAATACACATTTAAAATGCACAAGAAAATTTAAGGTTTAATTATTTTAGACAAGTATAGAGCTAGAAGCTTAGATATGTTAAGAGGGGAGAAAACTGTGTCCTTAAGTATGTTTAAGGAAGCATAGTTTGAAATTGGCTTTGAAGGATGAATATAGTTGAAAGGATTTAAAATAAGGAGGAAAGCCCAAAACCGTAACAATAATAAGAGACAAACTGAGATCAAGCATAGAAGTGCTAGTCCAAGGTATAAAGAGACTACCAAATACAATCAGAAATGCACTGTCTGGAGAGGATAAATTTGATGCATAGGACCTTCTAAAGATTAAATCCATATGTGTATCAAAAACTTTTTCCAACAGAATGAAAAGAAAACCTATAGACTGGGAATAAACATATGTTAATATCATCTCAGACAAGAGTCTTAAAAGTTTAAAGAATACTCTCGGGCCTTTTCTTTTCTTTAGATTTCCAATGGTTTGTCTATTTTATTTACCCTTTTCAAAAACCAGCTTCTGTTATTGCCTCTGGCTTTAATTGCTTATATTTTGTCTTCTATCCTATTGATTTCAAACCTTGTCCTTATAATTTCCTTTGTTCTAGAGGCTGTAGAATAAACTTGTTCTTTATCTATTTGAGATGTTAAGTCATTACATTTCCTCTTATCTTATTTTTTTATGTGTTTGTCTAGTGCTATAAATTCCTTCCTGAGGACTGTCATAGTAGTTGTATTCCAGACCTTTTGATATATTCCTAAAGAAATAACAATCTATAGTTTCAATTTTTGGTGCTATCTTTTACTTATTTTTGTATTATAATTACATTTTCTTCATCTAATCCATTTGATAGTATTCTTTTCTTCTACAATTTTGAAAAAGAAGCTTGACTTCAAGTTTTGACTAAATGTCTGTTAGTATTCCCCAGAAGTAATCTGGTCTGGCATGTTTGGTGTGGGAGGAGAAAAGGGTTGTGATTATTGATTCAGTCTCTTTACATCTTATTTATGTGTTGAAATTTTCTATTTCTTCTTAGATAAGTGTGAGCTGGCTCTCCGGCTTTAAGAATTTTTTCCATTTCATCAAAGTTTCCCTCTTACTGCCATAAAAATAGTCATAATAGTCTTCCATAATGTCTTTATTTCTCTTAGGGTCAGTAGCAATGTCTCCTCTCATTTCCTACTTTGGTTAGTTGAATCTTTTCTGTTTTATTCTTTGTTTTGTTTTTGGGGTGTTGGGTTTGTTGGTTTGTTGTAGTTTTTTTCCAGTCTAGTGAAATGTGTGTCAATTTTATTGATCTTTAAAAAAAAAAAAACTCTATTTTTGTTTTATTGATTCTGTTGTTCTGTACTCAGTTTTATTTGTGTTCTTTGTTAGCTCCTATTTCCTGATATACTTAAGTTTAGAGTTTTGGTGGGGTTTCTTTTGTTTCTTTTTTTATTTTTCTAGTTCTTCAGGTCATGGAATTAGGTTGTGGATTTAAGATTTTTCTTCTTTTTTCATGTAGACATATAGATGGATGGTGAAGATATTATGAGGAGTGAAACAAAATGTAAACCACAAATAAGCATATAAAAGACTTTTCTTCCCTAAGAAGACAAGAAAATGTATCAAGAGTAGACCTTATTAATGGTTAACAGGAAGGGGAAGAAAGTAAATGAGGAGGGTATTGTTTATGGAACACTTTAGATTGAGGTCATAAAATAGAAAAATTGCATTGATTTTGGGAATATGTGGTATATATATTTTGTTGTTAGGTAATGTTGAATGAAATACACCCCACAATGATCCTACAAACAACAGATCTGAATCCTGTTGTATTCTTTGTCATCATCATACTTCCTGACACACCAGATGTCTATTGCCACAGTCACTTAGTAAATCTATTTGGTTGAAACTCTTTCTTTCTTTTGCCAACTCTCCACCTTTCCAAGTACGATGTCCCTCTTCAAGGAATAGCTTCACCTAGCTACATATCCTAAGTATGTGAGACAGGGCTTTAACATCTTTGCCTCCAAGGAGCACGTTGTTTGCACTTTTTCCAAGATATTTGTTTGTTCTTTTTGAAGTTCATGGTATATTCACTACTCTTCTACAATATCACAGCTCAAAGGTATCAATTCTTCTGTCATCCTTATTCATTATCTAGCTCTTAGATGCATAGCAAGTAATCAAATGGATCACGGCCTGACTCAGAGGCACTTTAGTCCTCAATCTGACATTATTGCTTCTCAGTAATTTGGAGATGACACTGACTATAGATTTTCCCAGTGCAATGTACTTCTTGACTTCCTGAGTGTTGGTACTAAGGTGTTGATTATGGATACAAGAAAGATAAAATTGACAGCTTTAATATTTTCTCCATATATCATGATGTTGTCTGTTGGTCCAGTGGGAAGAAATTGAAATCATTATGGTATCCATTCTTTCTAGAGCTAAGAAGGCTGAATGAATCCCTGATGCTATATTAATGAGATAATCTTTAATCTTAAACCAAAATATTCCTTGAAGGAAGCATCTCAAAATTGAATAAATGTTTAATTACAATAATAAAGAATGCTACCTGACCAATTAACTGGAAAAGATGCATAATTGTTCCCATTTTTTTAAAAGGTGATCCAATAGAACGTGGAAATTGAGCAATATAATTAATATAACACCCAAGTAATCCTTCTCATATTACTAAAAATACAGAGGCAGTTCTGAACATCTAAGGCTTGTCATTCAAAAGGAAACTTAAAAATGTTTATCTTGTTAGCCAATGATTAACTGTTTATTTTGGGGTCAAATATTTATTACATCAAAGAGATAGGAATAGGATGGGATACAACCTTCCATTTTAGAGGCTTATTTATATAAGCTCATTGGACTTCAGTGCTAGTTCTTTTTGTGAGATAGTTGCCTTCAAAAGATAGTCTGCAAAGCTCACCAGTATCTACAAAAACAGCCTGCATACCTATAGTCATGTGAGATATTCCCCTGATTGGTCTGATTCTCTGGGATACTTTCCAATGAATTACTGAACCCAAGAGACATAGAGGAGCTAGGGAACAGAACAAGGGAGGGGTTCTTGAGATCAGATATCATGAAGTTATACAGCAAATCAAGCATATGGGACAATGTTGATTTGGCGCTTCCTGTAACTGGTCTGCTACTAATCTAAGTAGAGTGAAGTACAACTATAATAGGAAACTACTAGAAATTCAAATTGGTGACAGAAAAAGTCACATAATAAGAGACATCATTATTTACATCCAGTGGATCTTGAGTGAAAGCAGAAAATATATGAAATATTTTTACTTGTGTTTCACTGATTATACAGAAGTGTGGATCACACAAATTATGGCTAACATTGAGAAGAATAAGAATCCCAGAACACTAACTTGTGTTCATGAGAAACTTACACATAGACAAGAAGTTGTTGTCCAAACAGAACATGGGAACATGTATGGTTTAAAACGCAGGAAAAGTATGCATCAGGGTTGTATTCTTTCTTCATATCTATTCAGTCTGTTTGCCGAGCCAATCATTTGCGAATAACAAAAAAATAAATGTGACAAGAAAGGAAAGAAAAGGTGGAGAATTAGCAAAAGAGTTAAGAAATTAAAAGATGTGCTGCATTGGGCAAATCAAGGTCCTCTCCAAGTAATCCAGAGCAAAGATATAATTTTAAACACTAAGATGTGAGAGATCCAAGATGGCGGTGGAAGCAGAGACCATGTGGTGACCCGCTGGAGCAGCGAACCACTTAAAGCAGGGCCACTATGGTCTTCCACAGACTTCGGCTTTTGATAATTGAACAGTTAAACTGTTGATGACTGGCCCTTAGTGAAGATCGAGGCTCAACAACAGGAATTCAAGGATTCCCAAGGAGGAATGGGTGAGTCTCATGGCTCCCAACCCCCTCCCGCAGAGCCCGCACCACAGGGCACAGCCGCCGCAGCTCCATGAGGCTTCCACAGCTGGAACCAATGGATTCCCTCAACCAGGTTGGATGCTGGGCACCAGGCCTCCTCAAGACTGGTGCAGTGAAGCCACTACACTGCTGCAAAGTGGACTTGTTCTGGAGAGAATTCTTGAAGCCAGGATGGTGGCAGTGGGGGAAGTGGGCAAGAGGGGCCACACATGCGGTGGGGAGGGCATGCCCCCAAAGGCCGCCTGCATGGGAGGTGGGAGATGGAATGCATGCCCCGCCATCTGCAGGTTTGGATTTCCTTGGACAGGCCAAAGAAGATGATTACCTATACAATGGATTGCTGAAAGTCACTCTGAGTCTGATGACATTTAACAGTGGCAGCACGCACAAGAGGACTGACACCCTAAATGCACCACATATTTTGTTCTGTTGAATGCTTCTGCCAAAAGATGGTTAGACCTGGGGGGGGTCTGTTCACAATTCTCAGGTTCCCTTTACCATACATAAAGGGGCAGGGCAGTGACACCTACTTCAAAATACAGTATGACCACTTATGGGGGGGTAAAAGTGGCGGTGCTGAAATTGTAGACACTATCCCTGACCACATAGTCCTCAGTCAGGCGAGGGGACCAGACAGGGGTAGGGGCAATTGGAAGGGGAGTATAGCAGCCAGCTCTTGGGGGTGTTGCTCTGCTCAGGACGTGCTGCCCTCAGCCCCCAGCTTGGGGCGTGCTGTCACGGTCCTCTGCTAGGGACTGGCTACCCTTGGCCCTTGGCTCAGGGTGAGCTGTTGGGGCCCTCAGGGTGAGCTCCTCAGTCCCCAGATTGTGTCATCTGACCCCTGGGTGGGGAAGGGGAAAAAAAAAAGAAGTCCTAAGGTATCCGGAGAATGTTATCTAGGCCACCTTCTGCCACCCTCTACCCCAGTAAACCTGAAAGCAACACCCTCAAAGCCCTTCTATTTGTAACTTACAAGTTTGTTCTCTCTAGGTTTGCTCCCTTTCCTATAGGTAACCTTAACACTGAGTTTTACTCCAGAATTGACCCAGAACCCAGTGCCAGTGACAAGAAGGAAACACAACTGACAGCCAAGGAAGCAAAGGAGGATGGAGCCTCTGAGTTTAACCAGCCATCCCCACTGGACCCACCTGGGAAAACACTTTGCAATCCAGAGGGGAGCAAATGACAGGAAAATATCTTCTAACAGAAAAAGAAAGCAAGCAGCTTTAATCCAAGACCACTAGTAAGGTGAGAAAGGGTCCTCCCTTCCCCCCTTTACATCTATGCCCCTGTTCAGCATGAAGAAGCCAGAGAGTCGGCATCCAATTCCCAAATCAATAAGACAGTTGGTTTAATTACCATTGGAAAATGCTTGTCATTCCTCTGTAGCATCTGGTCCCCACTGGATCCTCATCATTTCCTTCACTTGGTCCCCCCACTAACCAGACTGTGCAGCTGTGCAACTGCATCCCTGCCCATCCTCACCCTTCTGCCCCCAAACCTCACCTCCTTGTACCCCCAATATATTTTTCCCAATTAAAAAAAAAACAAAACAAAACACTAAGATGCACATGATCTAAGCCATGATTTTTTATTTATATGCACCTGAAAATTGGACAATGAACACGGAGCATAGATGAATTGATACCTTTGAATTATAGTTTTAGATTTTAAATATCTCATGAGCTACCAAAACCTAGAACAATCTGTCTTGGAGGAAGTATAACAAGGGTGCTTTTTAGAAGTAAAGATAGTGAAACTTCTTTACATGTTTTGGGCATGTTTTCACGAGGGAATAGTCTTTAGAAGAAGATATCATGATACTAAAGGTGAAGGGTCAAAGAAAGAGAGGAAGACTCTCAACAAGATAGATTGACCCAGAGAACTAAGTTCTCAACCTTGTTAGAGTTGGTGAGGATTGAACAAATTAGAACAAGATTCAGATCATTTATTAATATGTCACTATCTCTTTAGGATCTATATAAATCAGATTAAATCAATCATAGCAATTTAAAGATCGCATAGGAATTTAGGGAGAAGTTGTTGTTATGTGCCGTGAGTCGCAGGCGACACATAGCGACCCTATGAAAGAGAGTCCTCAATGCTTCGGTGCCTTTCATCCTCTCTCTGGGTTCATAGGGTTTCCAGAGGCGAGCTATTACAGAAGTGGATGCCACTCCTCCTTCCAAGCTTGTTTTAATCAGGGAGCTCCACCCCACTCTCTGTGTGCATTGGGTAACCAGCCATTAACGTATTTGACACATTAGTGTCACAGTGCTTAGCCTCATAGCAACCACAAGTCACCGCTGTAAGGCAACTTGTACACCAGGGCTATACGACCTAGAGATAGTTTATTATAATAAGGAAGTAACAATTAGAAAGGGTGAAAGAATAGTCTTCACAGTCCAAAAAGTAATAAAAAAAAGTTGAAATAATTACTCTTCTTCTTACAGTGTACAATATAAAACCATAAATCTTTAGATAAATAAATTAGCAGAACTGATTTTTCAATTAAAATGGGTATAGAAAGATATTGTCTCTTACTACTAAGAAAACTCCAAAGTCTATAAAATAACCTAGGTTGATTATTCAATAACCAGATAAGTTATTTTAATAAGTACTTAAGAACATGTTATTTCAATCATTTACAGAGCCTAGACATGATAGAAGGAGAAGAGTATTGTTGTGGTGTTGTAGAAGAGTATTGAATATACCATGGACTGCTAAGAGAACAAACAGGTTTGTCCTAGGGAGTGAAACTGCTCCTTGGAGGCAAGGATTCTGAAGCTTTATCTGATATACTTTGGACATATTGCAAGGAGCAATCAGTCCTTGGAGAGGGATGTCATGCTTGGGAGGGTGGAAGGACAGAGCAGGAGAGGAAGACCCTCGATGAGAAGGATTGATTCAGTGACTAGAGTAGTAGGGGTAGGTGTGTCAGAGACACTGAGATTGGCATAAGATAGAGCAGGGTTTAGGGCTGTTGTACATAGGGTCACTATGAATTGCTGGTAACTTGAAGGCACATAATAACAACAACAACTTAAAGATATTTGTAAAAAATGGATAGCATTATATTTTCACTTACATACTTTCACTCCATGAGCATCTCTTGATTAATGAAAAATATGGGACATTCTGAATCAAAGGATCATACGATATACTATACTGGAGACAAAATGATAAGGAAGAATAGGGTTGCTTGTATAGTTAAAAAAGTCATTTCTAGATCTGTCTTGAAATACAATGTTGTGAGTGACAGGATAATAATATGCATACACATACAAGGAAGTCCAGTGAATAATACCACAATTCAGATATATGCACAAACAACCAGAGGTAAAGAGGAGGCAATAGAAGATTTCTACCAAATTTTGCAGTCAGAGATTTATTGAAACAGCAATCAAGATGCATTAATAATAATGGGTGACTGGAGTCAAAAGTTCAGAATAGAGAAGATGAATTGGTATTGGAAAAACAAAGACATTGTGAAAGAAATGAAGCGGGAGATAGAATGATGAAAGTTTGCACAATCAATGACTTATTCACTGTAAATACATTTTATAAGAAATATAAACGCAGGGTATACACTTGAATTTCACCCGATGGTATGCATAGGAATCAGATCCATTATATGTGTGGAAAGAATCACTGGAGAAACTCACTATCAACTGTGAAAGCTAGGCCTGCTGCTGATTATGGAACAGATCAGCAGCTACTCTTATGCAAGTTCGAGCTAAGACTGAAGAAAATTAAATCAAATCTACAGGAACCAAAATTTGACCTTAAGTCTATCCCACCTTAATTTCAAAACTATCTCAGGAACAGGTTTGAGGCCTTGAATATTAATGAGCAAAGACCGAATGAACTGTGGGAGGATATCAAGAATATCATCCAGAAAGAATGCAAAACGCCATTGCAAAGACAGAAGAGGAGGAAAAGACCAAGATAGATGTGAGAAAAAACTTTGAATATTTCACTAGAGCACCAAGAAGCCAAATCAAAGGAAAGGAATCAAGAGATTAAAGAGTTGAACAGAAGATTCCAAAGGACAGTGCAGAAAGACAAAGTAAAGTATTACAATGAAGTGTGCAAGGTGCTCAAGTCAGAAAATCAAAAGGGCTGAACTTGCTCAGCATTTCTTAAACTGAAGGAACTGAAGAACAAATTCAAACCTTGAGCTGCAATATTTAAGGATGCTTTTGGCAGAGTATTAAACCATCCAGGAAACATTAAAAGAAAATGAAAAGAGTATTCAGAGTCATTTTATCAAAAGAAATTGGTGGGCTCAGAAGAATTTAATGAAACAACATATGAGTAAGAGACAATGGTGATGAGAGAAGAATTCCAAGCTGCTCTTAAAGAATTTGGGGGGGGGGAAGGTTTCAGGAATTGTGTGCTGTCGAGTCACTTGCTACTCATAACAACCATATGTACAATAGCCCTAAATCCTGCCCTGTCCTGTGCCAATTGCACTTTCTCCAACACAGAAGATATTTTTATAATAATTAATAATGAGACAGACAGCCAGGAATGAAATAGAACAGAGACCATGAAAAACAGGAGGCCAGCAGTTCTCCACTGAAGACCTCCATTCCAGCTTCCCTGTGCCTTTATTGAAAATTCTCAAAAAGTAAATCACAAAGAGAATTCAATGCAAATGAAGCCAAGCTCTTTCTATTGAAAACCTTCTGCTTGACTCAGGAGGGAGGGGTCAGCAAATACAATGCAAGAATCTGGTAAATCCTAAAGGATTGCCTCTGCCTCATGGTGAATTCCAACCTGAACCTCCCCCACAACATGAAATAGCTTTCAGTTTATTACAAGTATTTAGTATTGGCCTTCCATACAGTTCAGTTAAATGATTTGTTTCCCAGTTGTATGGATACAGATAACAGATTATTATGCTTTCTGTCTATTTCTCTCAGTTAAAAAAAACGCAAACAAACAAAACCAACAGACTATTACTATATTTCACAACTGTAGAGATGATGGCTGGTCACTTGTCTCCTTACAGTATAATTATGCCTAAGAAACAACTATAAACATGAACACATCAGATAAACAACTATCAGCAAAATGATCATCTCATATGTAGTACACATAGACATACACACACACACACACACACACACACACACACACACACATTTTCATTCACTCTTACACATTTCACCGTGCACACTACACCATTTGAAGGTGGTAAGAAGGAAAAGATACCATTCATCAATCACATTTAAAATGGGAAAGCCCATCTTATCTGTTCACCCAAGACAGTACAGTGGATATTTTAGCAATCAAACTCAGCATGAGAATTGGGAAATATTTGTAAGGTTTCAAAAACAGCATTTCTTTGACTTAGAGATTAGAAAAAAGCACTGGAAATAAAGGAATCCTTCATATGGAAAGCATAGAAACATCTTCTGTATTTTAGGAGCTAATATTCTCTTTGTCAAGTTCTTTTTGCTCACGGTTAAGAGTCAGCAGCTGAAAGAAAGATAATTTTAAATACATGGGAACAGGGAAGCTTTACAGCATCCATGAATTTATCAATCACAAAATCAAGTACCTAGCAAACCCACACTATTGAAATAGTTTCAATAGTGTATCAGGAAGTTTCAGAAAGGGTGATGATGGCACAGGATAAGAAAAGGTTCAGATTTCTTGTTCATAGAGTCTTTATGAGTCATACTTGACTCAATGGTACCTAACCACAATAACAACAAGATCATTAAATGACACTTGGAACAAAATCTTTATGTTAGTCTTTTGCATTCTACTGACCAGTAATTATTAGAAGCTGATTTCACTAAGCAATTCATTAAAAAAAAAAATAAAATATATATATATATATACCTTCTGTGATTCTCAAAATTGCTAATAACCTGAGTTAGAGCAATTTAACAGTAATGAGCATAATTCAATGGTATGTTAGGTAAAATAAATGTGCATGTGTATAATTATCAGCTCTTTCATAATTTTCTCTTCACCACTTTAGTCAATTTCCTTTAAACAAAGCTGATCTTCCTATTGTGCAGCAAACATACCACTTTCAGCCTACACCTGCCTATGTTTCTTTTTCCCTTGATTGAAACACTCCTTTTTCTGTGCTTATTTAAATTCTATCTAGCCTTCCAGCCCATAACTTAGTTCCACCAACTTTTTAAAGACTTTTTGTGTTGTTCATTGATTTCTTTTTTCCTATGAACTCTTCTGGAATACACTTTGCTTTAAGATAATTTTAGCAGTTAATTATATTATTATGTACATTGTAATATTTACAACTGGAGCTCTGGTGGCCTACTGCCAAGAAGCTGCACTGCAATTCCTAAAGAATGCAGTTCAAGGCCACTAGCTGCTCCACAGGAGATGGATAGGCAATCTCCTCCCGTGCATTTAACTGCCTCTGAAAACTAACTGGAGGATCAGCTATGGATCAATTCCGACTCTACAGTACACAACAACAACAAATATTTACAATGAGTTTGACTCACTGTAAAGCTCTGTATGCTTATCTCTCCATCAGATAAAATATCCTTCAGGCAATAGATGCTAGACTTCACAGTAGGAGTCACAATTCTAGATTGAGGAATGTCTAATGAGTCCGCAGCTTACAAACTTACAAAAAAAATTTTTTTACAAGCCATTTGTGCTCTCTTACGTTTCAGATCTTATATTTAAATGTTATTATATGCTTGCAGTCCTTGACCCTCTGCAGCAAGCATTTCAGGTCCTTCTCAGTTTCAGCAAGCAGGGTTGTGTCATCCACATAACACAGATTGTTGATAGATCTTCCACCCATATTGACGCCACATTTCTCTTCATAGAGCCCAGCCTCCTGGATAATCTGTTCTGCATACAGGTTGAAAAGGTAGGGAGATAGGACACATCCCTGGCCCACACCCTTCTCAATTTTGAAACATGCAGTGTTTCCTTGCTTTGTCCTGACAACTGCCTCTTGGTCCAAGTATAGCTTTCGCATTAGCAATCGAGTGTTCTGCGATTCCCATTCTTCTCAGAGTCAGCCATAGTTTGTTATGATCCACACAGTCAAATGCCTTTGCATAGTCAATGAAACAAAGATAGGCATTCCTCTGGTATTCCCCGCTTTCAGCTAAGATCCTTCTAACATTGGCTAAAATATCCCTAGTACCATGGCCTTTTCTAAACCAGAATACATTTCAGGCAATTCTCTGCTGATGTGCTTGTTCCACTGCTTTTTGATAGAAAAAAAAATGATTCAGCAGAATCTTGCTTGCATGTGATATTAACAATATTGTTTGATAATTTTCAGACTCTATTGGATCACCTTTTTTTTTGGAATGGGAACAAATATATGTCTCTTCTAGTCATTTGGCCAAGTGGTTGTTCTCCAGATTTCTTGGCACAACTTGGTGAGCACATCCAGGGCATTATCTATTAGCTGAAATATGTCAATTGGTATACCATCTATTCCTGGGGCCTTATTTTTTGCTATTTACTTCAAAGCAGCTTGAACTTCTTCCTTCATCACCATAGGCTCTTGATCTTACATTGTTTCATTAAATTCTTCTGTGTCTGCCAATTCCTTTCGATACAGTGACTTAGTACATTCTTTTCATTTTCTTTTAATAGTTTCTGGGTAATTTAATAATTTGCCTAAAGCATGCTTGATTATAGCAACCCAAGGTTTGAATTTATTCTTCAGTTCCTTGAGCTTAAGAAATGCTGAGTGAGTTTGGCCCTTTTGCTTTTCTGACTCCAGCTCCTTGCACATTTCATTGTAATATTTTGCTTTGTCATCCTGCACTGCCTTTTGGAATCTTCTGTTCAGCTCTTTAGTATCTTGAATTCTTTCTTCTGCTTTGGCTTCTTTGTGCTTTAGTACAATATTCAGAGTTTCTTCTGACATCCATTTTGGTATTTTCTTCCTCCTCTGTCTTTGTAATAATCGTTTGCACTCTTCCTGGATGATATTCTTGATATCCTCCCACAACTCATCTGGTCTTCACTCACTAATGTTCAAGGCCTCACATCCGTTCTTGAGACCCGAAGTGCTTGCTGCAGAGGTTCAAAGGACTGCAACCTTCAATATGGATTGAGGCTCAATATTAAGAAGACAAAGATTTTCACCACTGGACCAATTGGCAGCATCAGGATAGATGGTAAAGAGATTGACATTATTCACATCTTTAGTTTGTTTGACTCCACAGTCAACACTCTTGGCACCAGCAGCCAGCTAAAAATGGGAAAGTCTGCTGTTAGGGACCTCTCCAAACTACTGAAGAGAAATGGTGTTACTCTTAAGACTAAGGTGCATCTTGTACAGGCCATGGTCTTTGCAATCACTTGTTATGCGTCAGAGAGTTGGACACTGACTAGGGAGGATAGAAGGGGAACTGATGCCTTTGAGCTGTGGTGCTGGAGAAGAGTATTGAGGGTACCATGGACTGCTAAGAAAACAAACAAGTTCATCATAGAGAGGGTTAAATGGGGCTGCTCCTTGGAGGCAAGGATTCTGAGGCTTTGTCTGACATATTTTAGACATGTTGTAAGGAGGGACCAGTCCTTGGAGCGGGACATCATGCTTGGGAGGGTAGAGGGACAACGCAGGAGGGCCAGACCCTCTATGAGGTAGATTGATTCAGTGACTATGGTGATTGAGGTGGGTGTGTCAGAGACAGTGCAATTGGCACAGGACAGAGCAGAGTTTAGGGATGTTGTACATAAGGTCCCTATGAGTCGCAAGCAACTCGACGGCACATAACAATAACAACAACAACAACATATACTTTCAGTGGATAGATATTTTCTGGTGAATATGTGTACAAAATCATTTATTCATTTTAATGCCAATTTCTTGATTTTATTCTATTAAATTCAGAATATTTTAATAATTCTATTACTCACTCAGCAGACACATGTTTAACCAACATTTTTTTAGAAACAATTACTGACATTTCCAATTTATTTGGCATCTACAACCAAGCATTTCCCAAATTCTTTCACTTTTACTTGGAAGTCTCACTGGATTATGCTATTTTTCTTTTCCCATTCAGTATGCTAGTTCGAACTCTTTCTACCCGCCTTATCATTTTTCCTCTTTTAGAATGTAGATTTCTAAGAATATTTTAAAAAGTACCAAATTTTTCTCTCACTTTTTTATTGTAATTTGAGTGAAAATTTATAAAACATTGATTTTTTTCATCAATAATTAATAAATGTTTTGTTTTGCACCATCAATTACCATACTCAATGTCTGATCATACATTTTTTGTATAATGTCTATCATTTTACCCATCTTAATAGTGCTTATTATCTATAAAGTTTAGCTCTGCTCTTCCTTCTGACTCTACTGCCTATCTTGTTGCCCATCTTTGTATGGTTTATTATCTCTGTAAGTTTGACTCTGCCCTTCCTTCCTGATTCTTCCTGGTGACCACACAAGAATAATTCTATTTGTGTATAAATCTTTTGTTAGCTTTTCAAAATAGTTATTGTATGCAATATTTGCCCTTTGTTACTGGCTAATTTCATCCAGCATAATGTCCTCTAGATTCATCCATGTAATGCACTGTTGTTTGAATTCCTCATTGTTTTTAAATGTTGCATGCCACTGCATTGTGTAAATGTACTATAGTCGCTTTTTAAATTTTATACTGGTTTATCTGCAAAGTTTGAATATATTATTTTTCACATTGGATCTTTCCCATTTCCTTCACACACATCCAATTAAATTGTAGGACCTTATGATTAACCCCCCTCCCATGCATCCTCATCCCTCTGCATCCCCCCCATCCTCATTCTCATTCCAACAAAATGGTTTTATAGAGTATTTTTCCTTA
>NW_006399944.1:5571605-5572643 GCF_000299155.1 Elephantulus edwardii | reverse complement strand
GTAGCATTGTGGTCTGAGAAAATGCTTTTTATTATTTCTATGTTTTTAAATTTATTGATGCTTACTTTGTGACCTAAAACATACTCTTTTCTGGAGAATGTTGCATGCACATTGGAGAAGAAGGTATACTGTGGGGTTTTTATTATGCATTAGCCTATAACTATCTAAGAGGTCAAGTTGGTTTATTGTGTGATTTAATCCTTGAGCATCTTTGTTGAGTTTTTTCTGGCAATTCTATCTTTTCTTGAGAGTGGTCTATTGAAGCTTCCAACTACTATAGTATTGTTGTCTATTTCCTTTTTAAGTTCTGTTAATGTTTGATTTATATATTTTGCAGGTCTTTCATTTGGTGCATAGATACTTATTATTGTTATTGTTATGTCCTCTTGTTCTATTGATCCTTTAAGCATTATTTAGTGACCTTCCTTGGCCTTTGTGAAGGTTTTTGCTTTGAAATTTATTTTATTGGATATTGATATTGCTAATTCTGCTTTTTTTTCTGGTTGCCATGTGCTTGGTATATTTTCCCCCATTCTTTTATTTTTAGTCTTTCTTTATCTTCATTTTTCAGATGTGTCTCTTGTAGACAGCATATTGATGGATTTTGTTTTTTTTTATCCAACTTGCTACTCTTTTTCTCTTCAGTGGTGCACTCAAACCATTCACATTCAGTGTGATTATTGAATAGCAGGGTTGTATTGCTATCATTTTCTTGAATTCCTTTTGGTGTTGTTGCTAATTACTTAGATCCATGCTGCTTTCTGTGCTACCTCTGTAAGAAGGACATTTCTCAGTGCATCCTGCAATGCTGGTCTTGTTTTTATAAACTCCCTTAGGTTCTGTTTTTCTGGGAATATCTTGATCTCTCCTTCATATTTGATAGATAATTTTGCTGGGTACAGTATTCTTGGTCGACAGTGTGTTCTTTGAGTAATAAAAGTCCTTCCACTCTCTTCTTTCTTGTGGTTTCTGCTGAGATATCAGCACTTACTCTTATATGCTCCCCCTTATAGGTTACTCTTTGTTTCTCCCTTGCTG
>NW_006399944.1:5569321-5570950 GCF_000299155.1 Elephantulus edwardii | reverse complement strand
TTAAATTCTGTGTCAGAAAGTTCTATCAGACTTTATGGCTTCAGGAAGTCCATTGATACTGTGTCACCCTTTTGGGGTGACATCTTATTAATGTGTAGTGTGTGGGATAACTTACTTTCTTCGAGACCTTGATATGTTCTTGAACTGAAGACAATGCTCTAGAGCAGTTAAGCAGCTACCCGACTTGTATTTTTCTCTGAACTTCTGACTCAAGGGAAAGTTCAATTCATAGCCTGTGAGAGCAGCCTTTTGCAGGTAAGTCAGATCAAGGTACTCTCTATTAAAGGAAAATTGATTAACTGGACATGTAGGCACAGGTGTGGATCCAAATTGGGTGGGGAGACCTGGGGCTAGGGCGGCCACAAGGGTTAGTCAAGCACTTGGAGGACCTCACTCAGACCTCAACTGTCCAGGTGTGGTCATGATTGGGGCCCCTACTCAAAATGCAGCTGTGTGCCTCCCACTTAGTGGTTTTCACTCAGCAGTTCCTGCCCAGCAGCACATACCCAGGTGCCCTTGCACAGCAGTGCCTGCCTAAGCAGGGTCCTAGGTCCAGTGGGCCTGAGAATATTTAGTCAAATTCCCACCATTACAGTTGCCTCTTCCTGGTATGTGGTGTCCACGAAAGTTCACTCAAATTCCCACTAGCCCACTTGTTCCTGGGTAGTTGGAGTGGCCCAAGAGTTCAGCCAAATTCCCACCGGTGGACTTGCCTTTAGGTGCTCTCCCAGGCAACTGGCGGTGACCAAGAAAATCCAGTCAGGATCCTCCTGGCCTTACTGATCGTGGGTAGTTGGTGGAAGCACAGAAAAGTTCAGTCAAATTCCAACAGACCCACTGGGTCTTAATGGGGCTTAACAGAACCCAGTCAGTATCCACCAACCTTTCTCCTACCAAATAGGTCCCACAGAAGCTTGGCTGGTGGCTTTCAGCTATGGGCAGCTTGGCTTTGTATTCCTGTAGCTCTGAAACAAATTGTTCCAACAAAAGTTCTGATTCAAAATCCTACTGTCCATGTCATGCGATATTGGTTGGTCTCTGTGCAGCGTAAAGGACTCTCCAGTGTTCCTGGGTCTCCGTGGGGTGGGGTGGGGGAAGAAGCAGGACTGGACTCCCTCCGGGGGCTGTGGCGCGGGGCTGGGACTCTACTGGGGGCACAGAGTTAGTGATCTGTTCACAGATGTTAAGCTGCCAAGTCACCCAGCCTCAGTAATCAGATGGCCCACGTCACTGCCCTTGGTCTTTCACTTCTCATGGCTCTGCTTTATCATCTGGTCCATGACTAGTGTACCTCTCTTATTGGACTCTTCTTGTTCTTTGGATATTAAACTTTACCCTGTTGTCAACAGGAAACTGGAGTCACCTTCTCTTTAGCACCAGGTGAAAGCTGGGTCCCTTCATTCCCTCAGCTGAGGTTAATTGTGCGAACCCACCGCCTCGCTCTATGATCTGCTCAATCAGCTGCATTTCCTGAGCAGGTAAAATCTTTAGCTTCCAAAGCTTGAGTCCCCCAGAGGCAGGAACCAGAAGTCTCGATATTTCTATTTTTTAATAAAATTTTTATTTTATACTAGTTTACTTACAAAGTTCATTATTTACAAATGTTTACTTACAAAATACATCATTTTT
>NW_006399944.1:5567330-5569021 GCF_000299155.1 Elephantulus edwardii | reverse complement strand
TGATTTGTGATGTTGGATAAAAGTACTGAATATCACATGAAATGCCAGAAGAACAGATATGTCTTGCAGAAAGTGTGGTAAGAGTGCTTCTTAGAGGCAAAAATGACAAAACTTCATCTCACATACTTCGGATACATTGTTAGGAGGAGCAATTTCTTGGACAGGGAAATGTGGAAGGTCAATGAAAGAGAAGACCCTCAATGAGATAGATTGATCCAGTGATTACAGCAATGGCTCAAGTATGTCAAAGATTATGAGGATGGAACTGGGTAGAACAAGGTTCCATTTTCTTCATGGGATTGGCTATGAGTTACATTCAACTCAACGCTGCATAACCACAACAACTTTAGGCAATGAACATTTCTTTGTGTGTTTGTTGGTCATCTAAATGTCTGGAGAAATATTTATTATTATTCTTTGCCCATTTTGTAATGAAGTTACTTTTCTTTTTAAGGTTTTAGTATTTTCTACAAATTTTTGGAACGAGTCCCTTGACAGGTATATAATTGCCAAATATTTTTCCCGGTCTGTTATTTTCATTATGTGTCATTGAGTCAGAACTGACTCATAGTTGTCCCTCCAATGGATTTTCAAAGGTTATGAATTGCACAGGAGATTTTTCATCCTTCTCCTGTGGAGCAGCTAGTGGATTCAAACTGTGTGCCTTTGTGTTAGCAGCACAATGCCTTAACATTAGGCAACCAAGCTCCCTTTCAAGTCTGAAGTTCTCTTTTCATTCTCTTAAATTATTTTATATGTGCTGAGGTTTAAGTTTTTATTAAATTTTGTTGTGATTGGTGAAATTTTATGAAGAGATCAGTTTTAATTCATACTCATTTCCCTTCTCCAATTTATTTTGTAATGCTTATCCTATGTTAATTACCATACATTTTCTATTCCTAACCCATTCCTTTAAGATTGTCTTTCTTTCACTTATTTCAGTGTGATTTTTATGATCTATCCATTCTTTTCCTTCTTTCCCCTATCCAGTTTTCATCCTCTTGTTATCATAGTGAATTTGTGCAGTGTTTTCCCTTTTTTGACAGAGATAGTTCATTCATCAAATTGTCTTCCAGACTCATCTATGTTGCAAACTGTTTTATGAGTTCACAGTTTTCACTTGCTACTTAATATTCATTTGTGTGAATTTAACACACTTGTGGGTTGTTTTTGTTTTTTTAACACAGTGTTTTTAATCCATTCATTTGTTGTTGGACTTTCTTCCATCTCTTTGCTATTATGAATAATAATGAAATAAACTTGGCATGCATATATCTATTTGTTTCACAGCTCTTATTTCTTTGGGGTATGTTCCCAGTAGTGAGATAGCTAGGTCAATTAGCATGTTTATATTCAACTTTTGGGGGCAACACCAGACTGCCTTCCACAGTGATTGCACCATTTTACATTCCTATCACCAGTATCTGAGAGTTCCAAAGACTATACATCCTTGGCAACATATGTTATCTGCGGTCCTGTTGAAATTTACTATTGCTGCTGGGATGAGATGATAATCTCACTGTTTTTCAATTTGTGTCTCACTAATAGCTGGGGCAAGTTCTTGAAGAGGACATCATGCTTGGAAGGGTGGAGGAACAGAGAAAGAGTAGAAGATCATTGATGAGATGCATTCATTCAGTGACTGGAGTAATGAAGGCATGTATGTCAGAATCAGTAAGGTTGGCACAACA
>NW_006399944.1:5561753-5566875 GCF_000299155.1 Elephantulus edwardii | reverse complement strand
TTACCCATGGTGAACAATGCTTGCTGGAGATTCCCGACTAAAACAAGCTTGGAAGCAAGAGCGGCATCCAGTTCCGAAACGGCTTGCCTCTGGAAACTATGTACGGATAGTGCTCAGGCCTTTCGTTCATAGGGTCGCTATGAGTTGTCTATGACTCTACGGCACCTAACAACAACAACAACAACAACAACAGTAGTCCATGATATATTCAATGCTCTTCTCCAGCACCACAACTCAAAGACATCAGTTTGTTTTCTTTCATCATTAGTCATTGTCCAACTTTCTGATACATAATAAGTAATTGCAAAGTCCATGGTCTGTATCTGGCACACCTTAGTCTCCAGACTGACATCATTGCTCTTCAGTACTCTGGAGAGGACCCTGACAACAGATTTTCCCAATGAAATTAACCTTTCGATTTTCTGACTGATGGTGTCAAGAGTGTTAATTGTGGAGCCGAGCAAGCTGAAGATGTTAACAATCTGTCTCTTCACCATCTATCGTGAGGCTGCCAAATGGCTCAGTGATGAGAATCTTTGTTTTCTTGATGTTGAGTTTCAATCCATATCGGAGGCTACAATTTTTTACCTTCTGCAGCAAATGTCTCATCCTCTTCAGTTTTGACAAGCAAGGTTGTGTTATCTATATAACATAGGATGTTGATGAGCCTGGGCCCAAACTCCCTAATGATTTCTTCTGCATATAGATTGAAAAGGTATGAAGATAGGATGCATCACTGCCATACACCTTTCCTGATTTTAAACCATGCAGTATTTCCTTGCTCTATTTTGATGACTGCCTCCTGGTCTAAGAAGAGGGTTAGCATAAGCACGATAAGGTTTATTGTAATTCTCATTCTTCTCAAATTCTGAAATTAATAGTATGAGGTGAATTTTTGGACACAGTATAAATTGTAAGTTTGTAAAAACAACAAACTTCTTTTTTTATCATGAAATTACTACAGATACGTCATTGTCAAATATTTTTCCCAGTCTCTGGATTTCCTTCTTATCCTGTTGAAGTTTTTGATGTGCATAGAGATTTGATTCATAGAAGGTTCCATTTATCTATTTTATGTTGTAGGCTTTTCATTATGCTTGGAAGACTACTCATGCTGTGGATTAGGGCTTCTGAAGTTTTCCCTAACTTTCTCTGATGGATTTTATATTCTTTGGTCCATTTTTAGTTTGCTTTTATTATATGGTGTAATGTGTGGATCTTACTTACTTTTTCTCCATATAGTTTTCCATTTGTTAAAAAAGGCTTTCATTTTCGCACTTAACTGATTTCATCTCCTTGTCAAAGATCAGTTGACCATAGGTAGATGAGCTCATTTATGGTTTCTCAATTTTATTCCATTGATCTATGTCTTTGATGCTGTGGTAGTACCATATTGTCTTGACCACCAAGGTATATAGTAGGATTTGTAGGGAATGTGATACCTCCCACTTTGCTTCTCTTTTTCAGTAGTATTTTGCTTTTTGTGGTCTCTTTCCCTTCTAGATAAATTCAAATGGTTCAGCCACTATAGAAAACACTTCCCTCAAAAGTTGGAAATAGAAATATAATTTGACTCAGGATTTCCATTATTGGGAATATACCCTAAATAAGCCAGGGCCATGACTCAAACAGAGTGTTTTTCAGAGTCAAGGATGGGAGCACTTCATCTCACTAACACTGGGAATCATTCTAGAAGAGGCTATTTCCTGCAAAGGCACATTATACTTGGGAAGGCAAGAAGGTCAGCAAAAGACCCTCAACCAGATGAAATGACAGTGTTTGCAGCAGTGGGCTCCAGTGTGTCAGAGATGATGAGGATGGTATAGGGTAGGGCAGAGTTCTGATCTCTTGTTCATAGTGTTGCTCTAAGTCATACTCGAAGGCACTTCACAGTAACAACAACATCCTGTGCATTTTCAGAGGCTATAAATTGCACAAGAGGAGATTGTCCACTTTTCTTCCATGAAGCTACAGGTGGATTCAAACTACCAGAAAAGTACTTTCTTTAGGTTAGCAGTACAGCTGCTTACGGACTACACCACCAGAGTGCCCTATTCCTAAAACTATATCTGTACATAAGAGCAGGACTAGAAACGGGATTTTGTTTGGAGAAGAGTACTATGCATTAATTTGAGATTAAAAATTGCAAGTAATTTACAGAACAGATAAGAAATTCTCCAAACAAGTTTCAAGTTATAATTGTTGTCATTGTCCTGTGCCATCGAGTTGCCTGTGACTTAACAGTGACCCTATGTACAATAGCCCTAATCCCTGCTCTATATTGTGCCAATCTTACTGTCTCTGATACACCTACCCTCTTTACCCCAGTCACTGAATCAATCCATCTCATTGAGTATCTTCCTCTCTCTCTTTCCCCCCCCCCTGGTTTATTGGCAACTAAAAAGGCAAGGTATTTTATTCATCAACTTCTAACAGTGGGCAACCAGTTCTCTGAAGCGGAGCGTGCTGGCAGACCAGGGCTGTGCCTAAGACAAGGCTGCTCCTGGCAGTCTGGCTTAAGGAGTTGATGACCTCAGTTGGTGTAATTCCTTCCTGTCCCCTGAGAGGGTGCAGACACTCCAGAGCAGCTGCGTTTGCGAGTCTTAGGCAGTGGCGTTGGTCCTAAAGGTCTCCTGAGAGGCGTAGACCATATACAGGAAGCCGTCCTCATCCTTCTCACTCTCTTACACCTCAGAGATGGGCGTGGACACGCTCACCATGCTGTGGCCGCTGACCAGCAGGAAGAAATCCTGGTTAGCGTTGAGCTGCTGGCGCCTCCTGATGATCTTGAAGAGCTCGCTCATGTTGATGTGGTCCAGCACCAGGAACTTGGTCTTGTCCAGCATGGGCAGCTGCTTCTCCCTCTTGTACCACTTTATGATCACTGGGGTCTTGGTCCGATGCTGCTCTCGGATCAGCCGGAGATCTTCCACTCTTTGATCAAAGGTGCCGAGCTTCTTGAAGGTCTTCTCCTACGGCGGGGATCCGACTCCGACCACAGTCACTTCCCTTGTGGAGTATCTTCCTCTTTTGCACAGTCTTTCCATCTTCCCAAGCATGATGTCCCTCTCCAAGAACAAGTCTCTTCTTGCGACATGTTCAAAGTATGTCAGATGAAGCTCCAGAATCCTTGCCTCCAAGGAGCAGCCTAGTTTCATCCTCTCTAGGATGAACCTGTCTGTTCTCCTAGCAGTCCATGATATATTCAATACTCTTCTCAAGCACCACAGGTCAAAGACATCAATTCTTCTTCTATGATCCTTAGGCATTGACCAGCCTTCTGATGCATACCAAGTAATTGAAAAGACTATGACCTGGATCAGGCACACCTTAGTCTCTGTTAGTCTCCTTAGACATTGTTGCTTTTCAGTACTTTGGAGATGTCCCTGACAGCAGATTTTCCCAATGCACTTTCATCTTTTGATTTCCTGGATGCTGGTACCAAGATTGTTGATTGTGGACTCAAGCAAACTAAAACTGTTAACAATTTCAGTCCCTTCACTATGTATCATTATACTGTCAATGGGCCAGTGGTAAGGATCTTTATTTTTTTGATGCTGAGCATCAATCCATATTGAAGGCTATAGTCCTTAACCTTCTGCAGCAAGCGCTTCAAGTCCTCCACCGTTTTAGCAAGCAGGGTTGTACCATCTGCATAATTCAGATTGTTGATGAGTCTTCCTCTAATCCTCATGCCACATTCCTCCTCATCTTTTCCAACTAAAAATAGTCTCAAATTTAGTGAATGTAGGAAAATGTCTGTTTCCTCCTGAATTTGTCTGGCTGAGCAGGCTCTTATTAACTTAGGGATTGATGATATCTGTTTCTAGCACTCTTTTCTTTCATCATTTCTTTATCCACTCTATGAGTCCTCTTATTGCCTCCTTGATCTCTAAAGCCTCTAGTTTAGCTTCTTTTTTAAACCTGTTACATCTGTGAGTGATGGGACTTCATGGCCTTATCTTCCCCACTTCCAGAAGAAAGATTTTCATTTATAATCAGAAGGCTAGATTCTAGCACCTAAGTCTGAGAAAATTTTTTAAACTTCTGAGGTCTAGTTCTCTCTTATATAAGATGATCATACATATTATTTCTTTTCAGGTGGCAATTGTGATAATTTCAATCAAGGAAATTTAAAGTGCACTGTAAACTCAAGGGTAATTTCTCAAGCTCAGCAGTATTGACATTTTGAGCCAGACACTGCTTTGTTTTAGGAGTAGTTCCTCTGTCCTGTGCATTCTTGACCTCTCTTTACTGGACACCAGATGTGACAAACAAAACAATCTCCAGACATTGGGAAAATTTCCCTGATGGGTAAAATTGTCCTGTTTGAGAAACACTGCTGCGAAGGGGTCTACTGAATATCCTTTCCTAGTATGCATGCCTAGAATAGAAACATTTACTTTCCTAGACACATTGACAGCTCTCATGGCCTAGTGATAAGGAGCTGCACTGCCAACCCCTTCACAGGCACATGGTTTGAACCCGCTGCTCTGTAGGAGAAAGATGGGCAATCTCTTCCTGAGAGATCTACTACCTCTGGAAACCCACTGAAGGCTCTATAAGTGAGTTCTTACTCAGAAGCACGTAACAATAACAGATACATTAACAAATAAACTACTCAGCTTCTAGCAGTAGGTTTCAGAGACTGGGCTGGAGGAAAGCACATGAACACAGTTCCTTCTGGATTTTAATTTCTACGGTTAGTTTGTTTTTTCTTTTTGTTGTTATTACAATCTTGAAAATCTCAGGGCCATTGGATAGTGCATAGGTGAAATTCTAGAGCAAAGGATTAGCGGGCGTACTTGGGTGCTAATCTAACCTGTGTTCTAGAAGAAACTTTACTGAGTCTGTTTATTTTTGTAATTTTTTTATCTATTTCTCTTTTGATTACAAATTCAAGAAAGAGACAAAGTGAATTTTCTCTTCTTGTCTAAATCTCCCAAAACTTCACCTTATAAAATGCATCACAAATATCTTAGTTTTTGTAGTTATTAATTGTTGTTGTTGTTGTTATGTGCCATTGAGTCATTTGCGACTCATAGTGACCCTATGTACAACAGCCCTAAAGCCTGCTCTATCCTGTGCCAATCACATTGCCTCTGACACACCCATCCCGATT
>NW_006399944.1:5547465-5555503 GCF_000299155.1 Elephantulus edwardii | reverse complement strand
GCTATGAGTCGCAAGGCGACTCGACAGCACACAACACAACAAACAACAGTTTTTGTTTTGTTTTCTTTCCCTAAATCTTATAATGAGTGATTTGTTACATTAAAATAGATCCACCTAAAAATCAGATAGTTTATCTAAATCAATTTCATTGTGAAGCTTTGTATATCATCGAAGCAATTGTCTGACAATTTGCAGCAGACATTTATAAAAACAATTAAAAGTTGTTTCAAGGTGCCACCAACTGTTTTGATTGTAAATTACAATTTTGAGGCTTTAGTATATAAGAGTCCATTAACTATTATCACAGTTTTCACTATTTTTCCCCAAGAAAATAACTTCAGCCATTTCCTCTTGGTTTCTAGGAAATGTCCATCCTGACAGAATGACATCCATGCTTCATTTTGCTTATTTTTAGTTTGCTATAGTTTATTGTCATGCCTGATTATCAACAAGTTTTACAGTGCTCACTTACTTCTAAGTTTTAGAATATATAATTAAGAATTATTTTATATTTTAAGGAATTTATTAATAAGGAAGAAAAAAATAACTGTCACTGGCAAACGCAGGTTTTTAATTAAGTGAAATACTTGCAGACAGAAAATAAGTAGGACTCATCAAGAAAGTGTTTCTGGAAAATGTGGATTTTGACCTACAGTTCTGAGAAAGGAAAATATATGTATATGCTATATGTTGGATTAACTAAAGAACAAATTTAAGGGCAATTTTGAGAAATACTGATTACAGAGAGAGCAATAAGCAGTCTTGGGAGAATAGTAGTTCCCAAATTGAATAAATGATACGTAAGATGATATTAGTAAGGCAGAAGAGTGGGTTTAGAATACAGTTTGTTACTTAAAATATGACAAGCAGGTGGCTCTAAGGAACCTAAACTTATTTTCTCATCTTTCAGGAAGCTAAAAGTAAAAATTCAGAGTTTCGCTTTGGAGAGAAGACTTTCCTTCTCCTTCAATTTCTAGTAGCTGCCAGCTATTTTTGTTGTTCCTGTTCTTCTAGATATATCTACAGAGTGTTTATCTTTGTAAGCGATGTTCCTCCTGTGTATATCCTTCCATCTATTATTTCCTTTTAGAGATCAGAAGTGATTAGGTTTAGAACCGCTGCATTCGCACATGATCCCTTTAGGATAACATAAGAAAACTCTATTTCCAAACAGAATAATATTTCCAGATATAAGAACTAGATCTTCCACATTTCTTTTTAGATGACTTGATTCATTTTTTAACAAAAATTATGAAGAGAATGAATTAGAGAATATTGAGTATGAGACTATATCTTCTCATCGTTTACCTACTCACTATACATTGTTATCTGACATTTTACATATACAAAAGTAAAGAAAAATTCTACTTTCTGGCCAATTTGTGTACTAATGTACTTCTAGCAATAATGAATGTGCAAGACTTGTGTAAAGCTGACTGGAATGGTTAAGTATCAACTTGACAGGACCATAATTCTCAGGGCTTTGACAGTTACATAGTGATGAAATTTAGTAGTTAGGTGATGGTGAGATTTGGCATTATATATATTGATGTAATCATCCTCCATTTAGTGACATAAGGTGACACTTTTCCATTTTTTTGCATAACATCATTTTTATGGTCTTTGGAATGTAACCATGTGGGTAAGTAAGAAGGCAGCTTATTCTTGCCTCTACAAATATCTAATGGTTAAAAGTAAAATTTTGATGAATTTAAGATTAAGACTAAGAGCAACAAAGATCATCATTCTAGGCTTATCTCAAGCATTAAGTAAAAGAATGCTTTGCTGGTGGACTAGGGGTAAGAAACTACACAGCAATTTCAAAGGCACACTGTTCAAGACCACTAGCTGCTCTGTAGGAGAAGGATGGGCAATTTCTGAAAACTACCTCAGATAACCTGCTGGAAGGTCAGCTATGGGTCAGTTCTGGCTTGATGGTACTCAACAACATGCTAACTACTATACTTTACTATTACTTTTCTATTAATTTTTAATACTAATCTCTTTAGAAGTAGACATATATTTAATAATTGAAGAACAAGACTATATGTAACTAAAAGTACAGTTAAAAGTGTTTTTTCTGAGTTTTTTTTCTGAGTTTGTTTAGTCATTTAATTAGTTACACAACCGCTTTTAGGAATCTTGTGTTCATGTTTCTTAACTCTCTGTGTTCCACTGTATGTTTTAGAGCCTCTTCTAACGTTTTTGTCTTCTCTATATTTTTAATGACTTTTTTTCCTAGCCTCTTGAATGATGTACTTGATATCATCCCACAACTCATGAAATCTTTGATCACAGATGAACCTAGAAAGCCAAAAGGGAAGAATTTCTCCAGATGAAAGAACCAAAGAACAAACTCAAGTGTTGATTTGCAATACTAAATGATTCTACGAGTAAAAAATAATCAAATCATGCAGGAAGAATGAAAAGAAAACATAAGAAAAGGAAGTACCAAATGTAAGAAAACAAAATGTACCAAAAAGAATTAACACTGAACCATTTGAAAAAGTAGAATGTGATCAAGAACCATTGATAACTAAGAAAGAAGTTCAAGCTGTACTGAAGACATTGGCAAGAAAATAACTGTAAAAGGAGCAGATATAACAAGACAATGGCCAAGTACAACTTCTGTCCACTTCATAGAGGGGAGGGAACATTTCCTATCAACAATATCCATAGCAACAAACAGATAGCTGCTAAGTCAGACACACTCCCCCCCCCAACCCACCCTGCAAATCTCCTGCACCTATTTCCACCAATCACTGTGTAGATATTAGTTGTTGACTCACAGACTTTGCTCACAGCTGTGGTATCAAGAGTGGGGTTTATTAAGGAAATAGGTAGTGGATTTAGTTCAGGCTTAGAATAGCAGTCTCAAGCCAGATTAACAGCAAAACCTAACTCCTTAATTAGTAAATCCTGGGGGGAGCTCTGGTGGCCTAGTGGCAAGAAGCTGCACTGCAATCCCAGAGGAACACGGTTCAAATCCACCAGATGCTCTGCCGGAGAAGGAGGCGCAATATCCTCCTGTACCAGTCAGATCTGATTTGATGGTACACGCACACAAAATAATAAAAAAAAAAAATTAGTAAATCCTGGTTTCAGTTCAGCAACACACGTTCAATAAGCCTCAGATTTCTTCAATCATCCAACAAGGTTTGCCTCAAAGCAATTATAAATCAGCTTCTCATTTAATCATGTAGCAAGCAAACCTGGCCAACATAAATGCAAGAAGCCCCAAGTTATACCTTACCAGAGTCTTCCAACAGTAATGCCACAGTTTCTCCACATCTCTTACCACTGTTAATGCTGGGGTCTAGCTCTCACCAGGGTTTTCACTCTCACCAGATCTCACCCTACAGTGGGGAAGTACTCTCTCTCTTATCCTAGTTCCATACCTATTGATGATTTACAAGACCATGTGTCTGCAGTTAAGGTAGGTGGAGAGTAGTGGCTAGAAAAACAAACTTTTAAACTAACACCGTAATTAAAACACTAGGACTTGATAAAATATGAATTGAGGTATTTCAACAAAGAAATGCAGCCCTGAACATACTCAGTAGCCTTTCAAAAGAACATTGGAAGACTGCCACCTGCCAACTAATTGGAAGACATCCATATTGTCCTAATTAAAAAAAAAGTTGATTTAACAGAGTGCAAAAATTATTAACAATACCATTAATATCATATGAAAGTAAAATCTTGCTGAAGGTTATTTAAAAATTACTGGAATAGACCATCAGCACAGAGTTACTGAATGCTCAAGAGTGATTCAAAATCCAAAGTCTCTGTAAATTTTCATTAAAATTAATAAAAAAATGATTTAAAAAAAGTGATTCAAAAGGTACTATGGAACAAAACATATCATTGCTGGTGTCAGATGTATTCTGGCTGAAAACAGAAAATACTAGAGATGTTCACTTACATTGTTCTGACCGTGCAAAGGCATTTGATATGTTGTTGTTGTTTTTAAGTGCTGTTGCATCATAGATGACTCATAGCAACCCTAGGAAAGACCTAAACAATTGTATAACTTTTATCCCTTTTCAAAGTTCATAGGGTCTCGGAGGCAAACTATTTCATAAAACATTATGGTTAACATTGGTAATAATGAGACTCTTAGAATGTAATATCTTACACAGATCAAGAAATAATAGTTCAAGCAGAAAAAATAATATCACATGGTTTAAAATCAGGACAGGTATCTGTTAGGGTTTTATCCTTTCTCTATACCCATTCAATCTGGATATGGAGTCAATAATGCAAGAAACTGGGATATATGAAGAAGAATGTGTTTTTAGGAGAAGACGACCCAGCAACAACAACAACTTGTATTAAGCAGATAACACAATCTGTTTGCAGAAAGTGAAGAAGACTTGAAGCACTTACTGATGATGATCAAATACTACATCTTTCAATATGAACTACGTCTCATCAAGAAAGCAAAAATTCTCATCCTTGGACCAATAGGCAACATAATGATAGATGGGAAAATTATTCAAGTGGTCAATTATATAATTTTACGTGGATCCACTATCAACATCTATGTTAGCAGCTCTTATAAAAGTTTTTTAAAAAAATATTGCATTCAATAAATCTGCTGTCAATGACTTTTCCAATGTACTTAAGAACAAAGATGTCCATTTAAAATTAAGATGCACCTGACCCAAGCCATGGCATTTTCAATTGCTTTATCTGAAAGTTGGACAAGGAATAAGGATGTCCAAAGAACTGATGTCTTTGAATCATGGTGTTGGAGAACAGTATTGATTTTCTCATGGGCTACCAAAAGAACAAACTAATCTGTCTTGGAGGAAGTGCAACCACAGTTCTTCTTTGAGGTAAGGATAGTCAAATTTCATCTCAAATACTTTGGGGATGTTGTCAGAATAAAGTCAGTCCTTGGAAAAAAGACATCATGCTGGAAAAAAGTTAGAATGTCAGAGAAAGAGAGAAAGATTGTCAACAAAGTAAACTGGCACACTGACTGTACCAACAGGCATGTAGGAGGTAGTGAGGATGACCAGGAAAGGGCAAAGTTCAAATCTGTTGTTCATAGAGCAACTATGAGCTTGTCTGTTGGTGACTAACAGCAACATAACTATATAAACCTTCTGGTCTTCAGTAGTACTCTTGGCAGATCTTGACTAAAGTTACTATTCCCTTTATCTTGTCTGACCATAATAAATCTCCTTGTTATAAATATTTACAGTTTATGTAGTTTTGCTTGAAATAGTGGATATAGCTATAATTATAAAATTTGGATTACTTGAGTCTTTGAATGACATCTGACTTGCTCATAGAATCTAAGTTTCTTCCATGTTCAGACCCTGTACTTTTGCCCTCAGCATAGTGCTAACTGGACACATAGAAGGTGTGTGACATACACCTGTTGAATGAGCTAACCAAAGAAGCATTCAAATGTTGTGGAAAGGGGTCTATTTTCTCAAGACTTTCATGAGAGCTCTTATGAAAGACTGGTGGGAATAGTGTGAGTTTCTGGACTAAAAGACACCACACATTTACAATAGAATGAAAAAAAGACTGGTGTGCGTAAGTGGAAGACTTTGTTCTTTAAAAAGAGTCAAATCATTTACACTTATTTTCCAGGGGATACCAACTATGCCTTTATCTTTAATATTTTGGTTCTTAAATTTTTCTTTCTTATCTGCTCATGCTAGGTAATGTTCATTGGAGTGGTTGATTTGCAGCTCTGGGATCTGACTGTGGCTTCTTGTACTGTCTTATTCAGTGGCACTCTGTTCCCCCTTCCCCTTGCTCTGGCTTGTCTTCCTACTTCTATCCCAGCCTTCATGATTCCTCACCTTTATTATTATTGTTATTATTATTATTATTATTATAGTTTATTAACAAAATTCGAGTATGTTGTTTTTCACACCAGATTTTTCCAATTTCCCTTACCTCCCCCCACCAAATTGTACAATCCCATGATTAATCCCCCACTCGCACACATCCTCATCCCTCTGCTTTCACCTCGTCCTTTCCCTTGGATCCTCAATCAATGATTTTATACAATATTTATTGTTGTGGGATTGAGCTAGTTCACTCAGCATAATACTCTCCAGTTCATCCTAAATTATGTAATAATTTACAAAATCATTGCTCCTGCATGCTGCATAGTATTCTATTATATGAATATACCATAATTTTCCAATCCATTCATTTGTGGTTGGACATCTGAGCTGTTTTCTTGTTCTTGGGATGGCGAATAATGCTGCTACAAACACTGGTGTACAAATAGCTGGGTCTTAATGGAATTTTTATGTTCAGCTTTTGAGAAGCCACCATACTGTCTTCCAGAATGGTTGTACCATTTTACAGTTCCACCAACAGTGTATAAGAGATTCCTCATCTTTAATATAAGAGATAATTACATATTTCTATGAATTTCATGTCAATTTTCTAGAGGTAAAATAAGAATGGTGTAGAGATATTTTGTAACATGTATGGGATAAAAATGTTGACCTTCAACATTATGTTTTTACAATGGGTCTTTCCATCTAAGAAATCTGTATGAATTTAAAGTCAGATATCTGAATATAGAGTTATTTGAAGTTTGTATGAAATCCTCAATACAAAGAACTATATTATAAAATGAACCATATCAGACAAAATAAGATAGCATATTAATATTTCAGTGGTTAATGAAGTAGCTGGTGGCCTTTGTTATTAAATGCTTTAACATATTACATATAAACAAGACACAGAGTAATAAATCCGTGATGGACACTGTGATGGGATAAAAAAGAAACAAACAAGAATAATAAAATTAACAAAGGAAGTTATGATACTAGCAAATGACCAATTAGTGCATGGCCTCTAATTAGTAAGATATTGTGACACTTGAGAGCTTCCATATGAATTTTTTAAAATACTATATAAAATTAGAGAGAAATCTGTGAAGAAAAGCAGTATGAAGAAGGGTGTGAGATGTACCAGTTAAGGATTTATTTTGATAAGTATGGCACTGATTGACTCTTTTGGTATCAGATAATTCTTCCTCCCCCCTGCCCCCAAACATGAGCTGAACAGCTGGAAACAACCCAAGTGTCCATCAACAAATGAATGGATGGAGAAGCTGTGGTATATTCACAGCGGAGAATACTACGCTGAAGACATAGGAGGGGATGAATGATGTATACTGCATTGAAACAGATGAGGGAGAGAACTGTTTAAAAGGGATGTATGATTAGATATTATTGTCATGACAGGAGTCCAGAATGAAGACTGAACAGTGGAGTGGAGTTGGGGAGAGGGATTGCATAACAATGAAAGAGTTTTTCTTTTACTTTTCAAGGAGAAGAGTAAATTGGGGGGAGGGGGTGGGCAGAGAGAAAAGTGTAACAATGAATGAATGAAAAAATAATAAAAATTTTTAAAAAGAAAAATCAAGAAAGAGTTTTTCTTTTAAAACAACATAATATGAGAATGCTGCTTCAAAGAGGATGTAAAAAGAGATCCACAAAAGATTTTACGGCCTTGTTAAAAGCTGCATCAAAGGCACGTAGTTAGAATTTACCAGTTGCTCCACAGGAGAATAGAGAATCTCCAACCTAGTGATTTACTGGCTCTGAAAACCCTCTGGAGGGTCAACTATGAGCTGGCTCTGAACTGATGGCATGCAACAACAGTTCTGAAGTTTAGGAGAGTCTCAATTGTCGTTCACCAATGAATTGTGGAAGGAAAAGTCCTGCCTCTTCTTTTCATAGCAATATTGACCTTTTTGTAGGGAGTGACTCAGAAGATTCTTGCACTTATGTCAAATGAAGTGTCAAAATTTTGTTTTCATTATTGGAGAGCAACAGAATCAACAAGTAAGTTACTTGTTTAATTAAAATTCTCAGGTAACAGTACTGAATACAATTAATTAAAAGTTCTATTCATTTTAACACCTACTCAACATTGGAATAATAGAATTTAGTTTGTTTTGAACAAACTTTAGATCTTGGCCAGGAGATTGTACTCTTTCTGCTTCCATTTTCACATGCCATCCTGAATTCCAGTCTTTGTGTTTTTG
>NW_006399944.1:5545669-5547365 GCF_000299155.1 Elephantulus edwardii | reverse complement strand
ACAACTAACTTAAGAGACACTGGACACAGAAAAAAAAATGTCAGCAGTTGATGTTGTTGGAATCACAGGAGCGAAGAAAGCTTCAGATACAAGCTGTCAGGTCATGGGTCGGACAATGGGAGATTAATTCTGAAGGCATTTGGTAGAAGTGAAGGGGTATCCTGGTGGAGGGTGGAGCTAGGATATAAGTGGGTCAAGGCACTGACCTAAGGGCAGGGACTACACTGTAACTAATGGTTAAACTCCACAATGAGGGATTTATCTTTCATTGCTCCACAAATTGCCATCTGTCAGATACTCCTAAACATTCAGATTAAGACAGACTAGGAAGAAGGATTCCCCATTAACTTCTAAAATAGCAGGCCTCTGAAAACCCTATGTACAAATATGTTATTAATTATCCTGTATAAACTTGAGTCCTTTGTGTTTTGGCATTAATAATGCATTACTTTCTAAGGGCATTTGGTCTTTAAATCAATTATACTGAATTTGTAACATTTTAATAAAAAATTGCTTACAATAGAAATTTTATGCCACCCAACAGTCTAATGAGGAAGAGAATCTAAGAAGATTGGAAACATTTTAAAACATCAGACAGACTTCTTCCCTTCAAATCAGTTCTGACCGTCCATTAAGTTCTTTAGGCTCTAAGTCTTTACAGGATGGAATTTCCCATCTTTCTTCTGAGGAGCTGAGAACCACTGACCTTTCTGTTAGCAGTGCAACATGTAACACATGAAACCACTTAAAAATCAGTGTTCTCAACTTTTCCCCCCATTTTGTTGAGTTTAGTTAACCTGGTCTAGTCTCAAATGAGGAGCTCTCGTGGCTTAATGGTAAAGAGTTGCACTGTCAACTCAAAGGCTGTCATTTTGAATATAAAAAAAACAGTAATTTAAGATTCTCACCACTGGGCCATTTGACAGCAAACTAAGATATGACTGATCCAGACCATGGTTTTTGCAATTACTTGTTATGCATCAGAGAGCTAGACAATGAGCAAAGATGACAGAAGAAAGAATAGAGCCTTTGAATTGTGGTGCTGGAGAATATTGAACATAACATGAACCGTCAAGAGTAATAACAAATCTGTCATGGAAAGGGTGAAGTCAAGCTGCTCCTTGAGCCTTTGAATTGTGGTGCTGGAGAATATTGAACATACCATGAACTGTCAAGAGTTATAACAAATCTGTCATGGAAAGGGTGAAGCCAAGCTGCTCCTTGAGGCAAGAATTTTGAAGCTCTGTCTCACATACTTTGACCATGTTATAAGTGAAGGGACCGTGCAGGAGAGGAAATCCCTTGATGAGATGGATTAACTGAGGTAATGAGGGTTAGATGTGTCAGAGACAGTGAGACTGGCTCAGGATAGAGCAAGATTCAGGACTATTGTGCAGGGTCTCTATGAGTCATGGCTGACTAGATAGCACATAACAACATTAACAACAACAACACTATGATTTTTAGGCTAAAGCTCTTACAAAAAAATCTGGATAATACATATTTTACTTCCGGCAGGTCGCTCAGAGGAGGGGTTAGGCATCCGACTAGCTGAAAGCTGGGCAGCTTAGAGGCAGTCTTGCGGCCCTCGGGCCAAGAAAAGCCTATCTACACACCAGTTCTACAGGATGCATCACCTTTGCTCAGGAAACATTACAACTAAAGTTCAGAGACATTAATCCCACATAAGGAACTA
>NW_006399944.1:5535177-5544656 GCF_000299155.1 Elephantulus edwardii | reverse complement strand
CAGTCTTTGTTTTTAAGATCAGAGGCTCAGAACCCAATCAATGGATATAGTCTCCTAGGCTAAGTCAGGGCGTGATGGATACTTGAGCAAAGCAGATCACATCTGGCAAGACAGTATCTGTGAAAATGAAAAAATTCTACAGCTCTTTGGAGCTTTCTAAACCAGTGACTGTCTCCTCTTAGTGAGAGACCACAATTTTATGGGCAGGCAGCTATTTAAAGCCTATATGAAAGTAACCAAGTTCCTTAAGCCTTTACCTTCTTCTGCTAGGTGGTTAATCTCGCATTTACATCTTCTAAGCCTCTCTGTTATCACTGGTTTTTCTTACTTAGCTTACCTATGTCTTACATCATCTCTCTACTTAACTTACAACAAAACAGTGATAGCCAGGGAAGCTTAGAAATATAAAGCACAAATTAAAAAGTTAGAAATGATCAAAGGCATTTTCAAGGACACAAGATAAAGAGAAATGTGCTGTTGCCACTACTGCTGTGACCTTACAATTTCAGAATTTTAAAAAGTGCTTTAATATACCTGATCACATTAATCTTTCATATTAGCCCTAAAAACCTATAATTCCCTCAGAAATGCATTATACTAGATTAACACTTTACTTTTCCCTTAGTAGTCTTCCAAATTGATTCCTCACAAAATGCAAATAAAACACAATATTGCAAATTGCATGATATTTTGACGTTTATGTTTCCCTGAATGAATAGGTTGTTTTTCACTATTGCATCTGCCACATCATGTTGATCAAAGTCAGACACAGAACCAATATTCCATAAATGCACAGAGGCTGTCACAGTAGTACTAAGCCAGGGATATTACAGAAATTAATACCAGATAATCACAGGAAGAGAATGGTCAATCTCCTCTCGTGCTATTAACTGCCTCTGAAAACCCACTAGGGTCAATTCCAACCTGACGGTATACATCAACAACAACAATAGCAGTGTATGACTTGACATGAGCTAAGTTGTACATTGAGTGTAAGCAACTGCAAAAGATATTTTGAGTTTTCAGGTAATCTTGCTGAGATCTAAATCCACTTGAGAGAAAACTACACATTTTTATCCTACTTTTTAATCTCCCTACCAGCACTCAGTAATATATTTAATCTTCTCATTATTGTTGTTGTTGTTATATGCCATCGAGTCACCTGTGGCTCTAAACCTGTGACCCTAAACCCTGATCAATCAATCCATAGAGGCTCTTCCTCTCCTGCGCTGTCCCTCCACCTTCCCAAGCATGATGACCTTCTCCAAGGACTGGTCCGTTCTCACAACATTTCCAAAGTATATCAGACGAAGCTTCAGAATCTTTGCCTCCAAGGAGCAGCCTGGTTTAACCCTCTTCAGGCTGAACCTGTTTGTTTTCTTAGCAGTTCATGGTATATTCAATACTCTTCGCCAACACCACAGCTCAAACACATCAATTCTCTGATCCTCCGTAGTCATTGTCCAACCCTCCGACGTATAGCATGTGATTGCAAAGACCATGGCCTGTGTCAGGCACACCTTATTCTCCAAAGAGACACCATTGCTCTTCAGTACTTAGGAGAGGTCCCTAACAGAAGACTTTCCTATTGCAACACATCTTTTAATTTTCTGGCTGCTGGTGCCAAGAGGGTTGACTGTTGTAACTAATCAAACTAAAGCTGTGAACAATCTCCGTCTCTTCACCATCCAGCTTGTTGCTGCCAATTGGCCTAGTGGTGAGAATCATTTTGTCTTCTTGACATTGAGCCTCAATCCATATTGAAGGCTGCAGTCCTTGACCTTCTGCAGCAAGGGCTTCAGTCTTCCTCAGTTTCAGTAAGCAGGGTTGTGTCATCTGCATAACACAGATTGCTGATGAATCTTCCACCAATCCTGATGCCACACTTCTCATACAGCCCCACCTCCTAGACAATCTGATCTGCATATAGGTTGAAAAGTTATGGAGATAGGACATATCCCAGGCATAAATCCTTCCCAATTTTGAACCATATAGTGTTTCCATGCTCTGTTCTGATGACTGCCTCCTGGTCCAAGTATAGGTTTCACATTAGCATGCTCAAGTGTTCTGGGATTCCCATTCTTCTCAGAGTCAGCCACAGTCTGTTATGATCCATACAGTCAAGTACCTTTGCATAATTAATGAAACATAGATAGACATTCCTCTGGTACTCCCTGCTTTCAGTCAAGATCCATCTAACATTAGCTATAATCTCATTAAGATCATCAAAAGTCTTTGACTGCTTAATTAAGTCCATCCTATTTTTATCCTATTCTCCACCTCTTCATGATGTACCCTACATTCATTTATGTTACAAAGCTATTCAAGGAGCATGACCATTCAGAAATGTCTTCTCTGTATTCAAGGCTGAAAAATCTCCATATGCTGAGTTTTCCTGGCTTGCTTTATAGGATCATGAAGGCCCCCAACGTTTGCAAGCATTATGAACAAATACCTTTTTTATGTTAATTAAAGCACATCTTGCATGACTTTATAAAAATAAATTATTTTTGTTTGTTTCCTCTCTAGACTGAGTGTCTTAAAGTTTGTGTATGACGTTCTTAGAAAGGTTTCTGTATTTTAAGTATCTGGGTAATACTGATACCAGTTACTTGGACTTAATTGAGGTCCTTGATAGCAGATTTTTCCCATTGCAACACATCTTATGAATTCTTGATAGCTGCTTCCATGAATATTAATTGGGGATCCAAAGACAATGAAATCACTGATAATTTTGGTCTTTTCTTCATCTATTACATTATTGTCTATTTGTTTGGTGGTGAGCATTATTTGCCTTCTTTTTTAAAAAAAATATAAAATTTTTATTTTATACTGGTTTAGTTACAACATTTGTATACCTTGTTTTCACATTGAATCTTTCCCATTTCCTTTACCCATCCCTCCCTCCGCGTATCAAATTGTACGACTCTATGATTATCCCAACCCCAGTCCTCACCCATCTGCACCCGTCTGCTCCCACCTTCCCCTACTTGGATCCTCATACATGTTCTGTAGTAATGGTCATATACAGTATCTGTCCTCATGCAACTGAGTTAGTTCACTTAGCGTAATGCTTTCTAATCCTCCCAAGTTAGATAATATTTTGAAAAATCATTGCCTATATGCTACATAATATTCTATCATATGAATGTACCATAATTTCTCAGTCCATTTGAATGTGGACATTTGAGCTGTATCCATACTCTTGCAATGATGAATAACGCTGCTATGAACATTAATGTACAAACCTCCATTTGTGCCTCACTTCTCATTTTCTGGGGGTATATTCCAAGCTGTAGAATAGCTAGGTCATATGGAATTTCTATGTTCAGTAGGTTTTTTCTTTTGTATTTTTTTAAATTTTTCATTGTCACTTTAATGAAAGTTTACAGAAAACTTTTATTTCCATTCATTGCTTGCTGCACAATTTCCTCTCTTTCCCCACCCCAGTCAACTTTGCTGTGCACTTCTTATTCTGGACGGTTGTCATGAAAATAATGCCTAATCAAATATTCTCTTTAAACAATTATTTCCCCTCATCTGTTCCAATGAAGTTTTCATTAGTTACCTCCTCTTTACTTAGTTTCTGTCCAATTCCCACTGTCATTCCTGTTTTAAGTAGTACCATTATGCAGTGTTTGTCCTTTTGTGACTGAGATATTTCACCTAATATAATGTCCTCCATGGTCACCCATTTTGTACAATATTTTATGAGTTCCTTATTTTTCAGTGCTGCATAGTATTCCATTGTTTGAATATGCCACAGTTTCTCAATCCATTCATTTGTTGATGGGCACTTTGGTTGGTTGCTTTATGTTCATCTTTTCAAGAAAAAGTCAAACTTCCTTTCAGAGTGATTGTACCATTTTACAATCCCACCAACAATGTATAACAACTTGCCACATCCTCTCCAATATTTATTATTTGCTGCCCTGTTAAAATTTGCCATTGCTTTTTGGTGAGATTGTATCTCATTGTGGTTTTTATTTGCATCTCTCTTATTACCAGTGATTTTGAGCATTTCTTTATGTATCTGTTGGCCATCCAAATATCTTCCTCTATGAAAAGCCTTTTTATGTCTTTGGCCATTTTGTAATTGGGTTGTCAGTCTTTTTCTTCTGGAGACTAAGATGCATCCTGCAAACTTTTATTAAGAGAGCCTTGTCTGAGATAGTATTGCCAAAAGATTTTTCCCAGTTGGTAAGTTTTCTTTTCACTGTGATGAGAAAAGTTTTGGATGAGCACAGAGATTTAATTTTTAGAAGGTCCCATTCATCTGTTTTATCCACTGCAGATTGTGCATTTTTGGCTGTATTTGGCAGTTTCTTTATACCATACACTAGGCTATCTAAGCTTGATCCCAGTTGTCTCTGATGAACTTGATGGTTTGGGGCTTTACTCCCAGGTCTCCGATCCACCTTGGGGTGATTTTCATGTATGGTGTGAGATGTGGATCCTATTTCAGCTTTCTGCAGGTAGCGGTCCAGTTTTGCCAGCGCCATTTTTTGAGGAGGTTATTATTTCCCCATTTGATAGCCTTGATTTCGCTATAGATAGCTAGGTCTATTTCTGAATTCTCAATTCTGTTCAACTGGTCTATCTGCCTGTCAATGTACCAGTACCATACTGTTTTAGTTACTACCACTGTGTAGTAGATTTTTGTTTTGTTTTGTTTTTTAAAGAAATATTTATATTATACTGATTTGGTTACAAGGTTCATATGCACTGTTTTTCACACTGTTTTCATTCACATTATTTCATACAATCACTCCCATTCATTATATTTTCTAAAATTAGTCAGCATTGAAATATGTCTTTTGTTGCCCTGTCTTTCCAGATCCCCGCTGGATCTTTTCCATTTCCTTTAACCACCACTCCCTCTACCCATCACATTGTATGACCTTATGATTTCCTCCTGCCCATCCTCATCCCTCTGTTTCTACCCTCCTCCCCTTGGATCCTCATATCAGTTTTACTAGTTATCTTTCTATTTCTACAGCAATCAAGTTTCCTTACTTTGTTGGTGATGATGGTGGTGGTGGTTTTGACCAGTTGTCTATGAGGTTTAGTAGGTTTTGAGGTCAGGAAGTGCTATGCCTCCCACTTCATTTTTGTTTTTCAGAAGTGCTTTGCTTATTTGGGGTTTCTTTCCTCTCCAAAGAAACTTTAAAATTTCCCCTTTGATCTCTTTGAAAAGTGAATTTGCTAATTGTATAGGGATTGTGTTAAACATTTAGATTGCTTTTGGTAGGGTTATCATTTTCACAATATTAAGTCTTCTATCCATGAACAGGGAACATTTCCCATTTATTTAGACCTTTTATTGTTGTTCCTTTCAAAAACATCCTATATTTTTATTTGTAAAAGTCTTTTATGTCTCTATTTAGTTCACTCCCAAGTAACTCAATTTGTGGTTGGCAACTAAGCATGGCAGAAGAAGAATTGATGCCTTTGAATTGTGGGGCTGGAGAGGAGTCTTGAACATACTGTGGACTGCCAAGTAAACAAGTAGGTCTGTCATGGAGAGGGTGAAGTTTCTCCTTGGAAGCTAGGATTATGGAGCTCTGTGTCACATACTTTGGGCATGTGGTCAGGAGCTACCAGTCTTTGGAGAAGTACATCATGCTTGGGAGGGTAGAGAGGCAGTGCAGGAGAGCAAGACCCCAGATGAGATGGATTAATATAGTGACTGGGGCAATTGAGGTTGGTGTGTCAGAAATAGTGAGGTTAGCTCAGAACAGGGCAGGGTTCAGAGCTGTTTTACATAGTGTCACTATGGGTTGTAGGTTACTTGATGGCACATAACAAAACTTGTACACAGTATTGCTTTATTGGTTTCATTCTCTAAGTTCCTAATGTTGAAATGTAATCCATATTGATTGAAGGCTGTAGTATTTGACCAAGGAGGACTGGAGGCATAGTGGCAAGAAGCTGTTCTACAACCTCAAAGGCACATAATTTGAATTCACCAGATGCTCTGTGGAAAAAGATCTCCTCCTATACTATGAACTTCTCTGAAAATCTGCTGTAGGGTCAGCTATGGGTTAGTTTTGACTTGAGAGTACATAACAACAACAACAACAACAACAACAACAACAACAACAAGAAATCTTTGATCTTCTGCAGTAAGTACTTCAAGTCCTCTTCACTTTCAACAAACAAGGAAGGTTGTATCATCTGTATAATGCAAGTTGTTACTGAGAAGTGTATCTGGAGACCTAATGATAGAATTTTGTACAATCAATTGTGTATTCATTGCAAATAACTTTTTGTTAAGAAAATAAACATAAGTGATGACTTTATGCATAGACTTTGCCTAATAGATGACATGATGTTATTGTGTGCCATCGATCCTCCAGCAGGTTTTCATAGGCAGTAAATTATAAGAAAGGATACGGCCCATTCTTTTCCCACAGAGCTACTGGGAGATTCAATTCACATACCTTGGGAACTGAAGAGCAGCTTCTCACCACCTGACCACCAGAGCTTGAAGGACTACACAGAAATTTAATATTAGTTATATGAGAATGTTTTGTTGTTGTTGTTATGTGCCATCGAGTAGCTTGTGACTCATAGCGACCCTATGTACATCAGTCCTAAACCCTGCTCTGTCCTGTGCCAATCGCACTGTCTCCGACACACCCACCCCAATAACCCCCGTCACTGAATCAATCTACCTCATAGATGGTTTTTCCCTCCTGTGCTGTTCCTCCACCCTCCCAAGCACGATGTCCCTTTCCAAGGAGTGATCCTTCCTTACAACATGTCCAAAGTATGTCAGATGAAGCTTTAGAATTCTTGCCTCCAGCCCAGTTTAACCCTCTCCAGGATAAACCTGTTTGTTTTCCTAGCAGTTCATGGTACATTCAATATTCTTCTCCAGCACTACAGCTCAAAGGCATAAATTTTCCTTCTATGCTCCCTAGTCATTGTCCAACTCTCTGATGCATAACAAGTGATTGCAAAGACCATGGCCTGTATCAGGTGCACCTTAGTCTCCCGACTGACACCATTGCTCTCCAATACTTTGGAGAGGTCCCTAACAGCAAGGCAACTGAGATGGAGCTTTCAGGTATGGAAATACAAAGGAAGAGGAACAGTTTTAAGCAGACAATAGTGATTGGAACATGGAATGTGGGAATCATGAAGGTGGGAAAATCAGATATTGTTGAGGAAAAAGTGGAATGCATAAATATTGATATACTAAATATTGGTGAAATGAGATGGACTGGCATGGGGCATTTTGAGTTGGATGATCATATGATATATTACTCTGGAGATGAAAAGGTGAGGAAAAATAGTGTTGCTTTCATAGCTAAAAAAGTCATTCTTAGATCTGTCTTGAAATACAGTATTGTGAGTGACAGGATAATATCGATACGCATTCAAGGAAGTCCAGTGAATACCACGATCATTCAGATATATGCACCAACAACCAGAGTAAAAGAAGAGAAAATAGAAGATTTTCTACCAGCTTTTACAGTAGGAGATCAATTGAACATGCAATCAAGATGCATTGATAATAATGGGTGACTGGAATGCAAAAGTTGGGAACAAGGAAGAAGAATCAGTAGCTGGAAAACATGGACTCAGTGACAGAAATGAAGCTGAAGATAGAATGATTGAATTTTGCCCCATCAATGACTTATTCATTGCAAATACATTTTATAAGAAACATAAATCCAGGTTATACACGTGGATTTCATCTGATGGTATGCATAGGAATCATATTGATTACATCTGTGGAAAGAACCACTGGAGAAGCTCAATGTCAGCTGTGAAAACTAGGCCAGGAGCTGATTGTGGAACAGACCAGGAACTACTCATATGCAAGTTCAAGCTGAACTTAAGGAAAATTAAATCAATCCACAGGAACTAAAATATGACCTTGAGTCTATCCCACCAAAATTTCAGAAACAGGTTTGAGGCCTTGAACACTAATGAGTGAAGACCAGATGAGTTGTGGGAGGATATCAAGGGTATCATCCAGGAAGAGTGCAAACAGTCATTACAAAGACAGTGGAGGAAGAAAAGACCAAAATGGGTATGAGAATAGAGGTTGGAAAAAAATAAATATCATTAATTTGGGGATACACAGCTGGTAACTCCATGTGGGTATATACAAGCATTCAGGGAATTAGGATTTGTTTGATTGGATCTTTTTAGGACCTTGGTAGAGACACAAACTGTATATTGAAATTAAAGAAAGCCATTTTCCACTTTCTTCAGTTATTACTTCAGTCTGAAATATATGTAAACAAGAAGACTTTTTATCCAGTGATGTGTACTGAAATTGTTTTCTGTTGTTATTGTTGTGTTCTGTTGAGTTTGAACCTAAGAATAGTGGACCCTCCAGCAGGTCTTTGTTGTTGTTATGTGCCTTCGAGTCACTTGTGACTTATACCAACCCTATGTACTACAGCCCTGAAACTTACTCTATCCTGTGTCAACTTTATTGTCTCTGACACACTTACCCTCATTACCTCAGTCACTGTATCAATCCATCTCATTGATGGTCTCCCTCTCTTTCTCTATCCCTTCACCCTTCCAAGCATGATGTCCCTTTCTAAGGACTAGTCTTTAAAGGCAGTTAATCACTTGGCAGGAGATTACTTTTCCTTCTTCTACAGAGCAGCCCATGGATTTGAATCACATGCTTTGGGGATAGCAGTTCAGCTTCTTACCACTATGCCATGAGAGCTTCCTGGTAGAAAACAATAATTATTTAGGTCTAGTTCAAATGTAAGTTCATTTCCCAGCTTAACACATATGTGGCAATGATTGAGGAAACCAGAAAAATAGTGTTGAGTTGATAACAGAAATAAAATTCCTATCTTGACAAAAAAAAAAACAACTCTGTCTGAATCTCAACACTGTATTTGATAAAATCTCTCACAATTTTTCAGATTAAAAAATGGAAGTATATGAATGATTCTGTTACAACTTTTTACTTATTCTTAGTAATTACCAAGTGGCATTGTGATAAGAAGCTCCATTGCAATGCCAAAGGCACGTGATTTTGAATCCACCAGCTGCTCTGTGGGACAAGGATGGGCAATCTTCCCCCATGTGATTTACTGTCTCTGAAAATCCACTGGAGAGTCAGCTATGGGTCCGTTTCAACTCAATAGCACACAACAACAACGATAGTAATTGCCATTGCCAAAGAGTAGTTTTAAGTGGCCAGCAACAGGGCTCTAGTCTCAGGTGTGTTGTTAACAATCTCTATCAGAAATGAAAAAAATGAAGACATATTTAACACACTATCACAGTACTAGTAACACAAATCTTAGTGGCACATATCACACAATGAATGACATAGTTAAAACTCAAAATGTTGGCATAATGTGGTTACATTAACAGTAATTACATTAACAGTTGTTGTTGTGGTTGTTATGTGCCATCGAGTCGCTTGTGACTCACAGCGACCCTATGTACAACAGCCCTAAACTCTACTCTGTCCTGTGCCAATTGCACTG
>NW_006399944.1:5534292-5534847 GCF_000299155.1 Elephantulus edwardii | reverse complement strand
TTCTACTCTTTCAAGCATGTTGTCCATCTCCAACGACTGGCCTCTCAAGACAACATGCTCAAAGGATGTGTTTTTTGTGTTATTATATGCCATGCATTTTCCCCACGTTGTAATTGGTCACAATCTTTTGTTGATAAAATAGTTTGGTTGGTTGTTGTTGTTTTTTCTTGTGGAGGCACTGCAGTATTCTGTGAACTATCATTATGAGACCCTTGTCTGTGATGACTTTACAAAATTGGGATTTTTTTTCACAGTCAATAGGCAAGACTTGAGACCATGTTAAATTTTGATTCCTTACACAACCTTATCAACCTTTCAAAGCTTGTTGGAAGCATTGGACTTTTCTTTCCTCAGCTACAAATGCAGCTATTACTAATGTTGTAGCTCATTAGAACTGTTAACCAAAGGAACAGCAGTTCAAATCCACGAGCCACCCTGAAGTCTTTTCTCATTAATATTTACAGCCCATCAACAAACGAATGGCTAGAGAAGCTGTGGTATATTCGCACAATGGAATACTATGCTGCATTAAAAAACAAGGAACTCATGCAATAT
>NW_006399944.1:5521321-5533402 GCF_000299155.1 Elephantulus edwardii | reverse complement strand
AGATGGCAGCCTATAAGTAGTATAGTCTACAGAGACAAAGACATCCTGCATTGGTGAGTAATAACAGGGGACTAAAAGCTTGTGAGTGGTCCTTATAAGGTGCAACTATTACTCTCACTGTTCAGAGCAAGGAAGAGTGAAGATATAAGATTATTCATCCAAAGAACTAATGGTTCACTTGAACTTCAGTCTCCATGACTCTGAGATCAGAAGACCTAGATGGTGCCCAGCCACCACTGCTGGCTTCTCTGAAAAGGATCACACTAGAAGGTCCCTGACAGAATGGGAGAAAAATAGAGAACAAAATTAAAAACTGAATATAAAAGAGACCATGCCCACTGATCTAATAGAGACTGGCCAAGACTGTGGCTCTTGTCACCTTTCAAGCTTGGAATGAAAATCACATCCATGACTCAGTTTTCAGCCCAACAACAGATAGGCCTATAAAATGATCAATGGCACCAGAGAGGAAAGCACTCTTAGAACAATAAACCATTCAAGACAGAATTTGTCCATATAAATTACCAATAAACCATATACAGACAGCATTTGTCCAAAGATGAAGCTCAGAAGGCTAGAAAAAAGGAGGAGTGGAGACAAGAAATACATGGAGGAAGTGGGAAGAGTGCCTTGGGGATTGTAAATAATGTCATGAAACGTAATGTCTGTGAACTGTTTAATGAAATACAACTTACTCTGTAAACTTTCAATAAAATAATAATAAAAAGTGTGGTTAAAAAAATATTTACAGCTATAGAACCCCAATCAAAGTTACATAACTCAGAACACACTCAACAGCCTTGGGTTTCGTTAACTGTGTGTTACATGGCAATCTAGGCACTGGAGACACAAGAGTAAATAAAATATAAACTCCAAGTGGAAAACGCACTATATAGTGTATCAGATAATGAATTAATGAGAATACAATGGGGCAAACAAAAGCTATGGAATCTACAGAGACTACTGTGCAGTTCAGGTATGATTTCCAGTTAACAATATTATTTTAGTTCACTAAGAAAATGTGGCTGCAATGGCTTGAATGACAGGGAAAAGTTGAAAATGAGGCAAAAGGTATTAATTTTAGACTTCTCAGTGAATGAGTGTTTTTAAGAAAACAAAAATTCTCATAATTGTTGGACTAGTAGGAAACATTATGATAGATAAAGATTGAAACTGTAAGTTAATTCATCTTCTTTGGATCCACAACCAATACTCTTGGTACCAGCTATTGAGAGATCAGGAGACATATAGCACTGAACAAGTCTGTAGTCAAGATCCTCTCCAAATTATTGAAGAAATTATCTTTGAAAACAAACATGTACTTGATTCAGGCTGTGGTCGTTCTAATGACTCACTATGCATCTGAGAGGTGAACAATGAATAAGGATGATAGAAGAAGAATTGATGTCTTTGAGCTGTGATGTTGGAGACGAACAATAAATATCTTATGGACTACTGAAAGAAGACACATATTTGGCTTAGAGAAAGTACAGCCAGAGAGCTTCTTGGAGGCAAAGATGGTAAAACTTTATCTCACATATTTTGGGCTATTCCTTGAAAGGTGACATTGTGCTTGGAAGGGTGGAGAGATGGTGATAGAGATAAAGACCCTTAAGCAGGTGAGTTGATACAGTAACTGCAGCAATGGTCTCAAGTGTGTCAGAGATTGTGACAATGGCACAGGATAGGACCAGGTTCAGACCTGTTGTTCATAGGCTTGCTATGAGTCATACTGAACTTCAAGTCACCTGAAAACAACAAACAACAATAATGTGCGACTGATGTTTAAAGCTGGAAGGTTGGAGGGAATCACCAAGGTATTGATAGAAAAGTGCAGATAGTCAAGAGCTGAGTCTGGGATACTCTCACGTTAGAGAGGCTGGGAAGGTGAATAAATAGAGCAGATCAAAAGAATGTGGCACCCTAGAACTGAGTGAATGAACTACTCCTAGGAGAGGAAAGAACTATAGAACTGAGCGAATGAACTACTCCTAAGAGAGGAAAGAACTATGTTAAATAAGATTATTGTCTTGTGCATCATAGAGTCGAAACTGACCCATAGTTTGCCCTCTGGAGGATTTTCAGAGGCAGTAATCACATAGGAGGAGATTGCCCATCCTTCTACAACAAAACAGCTAGTGTCCTTAAACTGTGTGCCTTTGGGATTGCAGCACATCTTCTTGTCACTAGGCCACCAGAGATTCTCAAATAAGATTAGTACTAAGAATTTACTAAAGGATTTTTGGCAATCAGGAAGCCATTAGTCTTGACAAGAGCAGTTTTACTGAAGTAATGAAAGTGAAAGCCTTTGTAAAATATTTTCAAAGAGAATGTGAGCCTAGGGATTGGAATCAACAAATACAGGTCATTTTGTAGAATTTTAGTATAAGGAAAAACCAAGAAAGGAAACAGTTGTTCAGCAGATTCATAAAAAGGTTCTCTTATTTGCTTACTTAAATGAGTGGAGTCACAGAATTTTTCGTTACCATTGAAGATTTAGTAATTAGAGAAATATTTTAGCAAGCATTTGTGAAAATTAGTTCTAATTATGAGTATAATGTGCTTAAGAAAACACATAGAAACTAATCTATAAATTCTAGATATTATTGCAATTATTTCCATACGTTGACATAATCTTGCTTGTTGAAAAAAAATGAAAATAATTTGAATCCCTTACAGATAAACCAAAAATTACACTCTTCAGTATAGCTTACACCTCAATATAAAAAAACAAATTTTTCATAACTGAATAAGCAATGTCATGATGTTGTTGTTGTTGTTGTTATGTGTCATTGAGTAGCTTGTGACTCATAGCAACCCTACCTACAAGAGCCCTAAATCCTGCTCTATCCTGTGCCAACCTCACTGTCTCTGACACATTCACTCCCACCACCCCAGTCACAGAATCAATTCATCTCATCGAGGGCCTTCCTCTACTGCACTGTCCCTCCACTCTCCCAAACATGATGTTGCTCTCCAATGACTAGTGCCTCCCTACAACGTGTCCAAAGTATGTCAGACGTAGCTTCAGAATCCTTGATAAATGAAAAAAAATATTGATATTGTCAACTTTTACTTTGATTCACAATCCACACTCAAGGAAGGAGCAAGGAAGACGTCATTGGAATATGTCAATGAATATGTCATTGGACATAATCTACTTTTAATTCTTTCATGATCAAATTATTTTCTGTCTTGAATCTCTTATTAATACCATATGTTTTGAGTCATTAAAGGTATGCTGATTATTTTTTTTAATTGCAGTGACATGGATTATGAGGAAAGGATAGTGAAATTCCATCTCACATACTTTGAACAAGTTGTTAGAAGGGGTCAATTCTTGGAAAAAGACATTATGCTTGGGAAAATGAAGGATAAGTGAAGAAGAAAAAGAGCCTCAACAAGATAGATTGATACAGTGATTCTAATGGTAGACTTGAGTATGTCAGGTTGACACAGGATAGGGAAGGATTCAGACAGGGTTGCTATGAGTCATAGTCAACTCAGTGGCACTTAAAAATTATTGAAGACACATATGCCCCTAGTGGACTCTAGCAATGAGTTTGGTGAGACGAGTCTCATTTTCTTGATTCATGCACCTTTACAGGTCCCTACCACTCAGGGGTATGTACTACATTTGGCATAGTTGTTCCCCAATTAACCTACAAGAATGAAAATGCTAGTGAGTAACATATGTCCCAGAGGTCTCAAAAGACTTAAAGTATTTAAAAAAAGGGTCACTTTCAAGACCGTGCTCTTCATCCAGCTCATAATATTTTAATTTGCTTCATATGAATGCAAAAGTTGAGCAATAAATTAGAAAGAATAAAAAAATTATATATTTGAAATGTCAGGGATGGCAAATTATATAAAATGTAAAATGGAGAAGACAAAAACTAATATGAGTTTATTTAGGGAGAGCTGTCCTGTTCTCTAAAGCTGATATGATGATAATGATGATGATGCTATCAATTTCATATGCTATCGTGAAGAGTAAATTGTTGTTATGTGCCTTCAAGTTGACTGACCCATCCTGCTCTATCCTGGACCAATCTCAGTCACTACCCTCATTTTCCTAGCTATTGGGTCCATCCATCTCATGTGGTATCTTCCTCTCCTGTGCTGTCCCTTTACCCTTTCAGCAATGATGTCCTTCTCCAAGGACTTGTCCTTCTTAGCAACATGACCAAAGTATGTGAGACAGAGCTTCAAAATCCTTGCCTCCAGGGAGTATCTTGGTTTCATCCTCTCCAGAACAGACCAATCTGTTCCCTTGTTAATCTATATATGCGCAATACTCTTCTCCAGCACCAGAATTTAAAGACATCAATTCTTCATCTGTCATCTTTGGTCGTTGTCCTGCTATCTGATGCATAGCAAGTAATTGTGAAGACCATAGCCTGTATCAGGCAAACCTCAGTCTCTAGACAAACATTGTTGCTCTTCAGCATGCTGGAGGGGTCCCTGACAACAGATTTTCCTCATGCAATTTGTCTTTTGATTTCCTGACTGCTGGTCCCAAGAGTATTGATTGTGGACATGAGCAAGTTGAAATTGTTAACAATCTCAATCTATTTTTCTCTCTCTATTACGGTGCTTGGTCCAGTGGTGAGAATCTTTGTTTTCTTGATGTTGAGCTTCATTCCTATTGAACACTAAAGTCCTTGATCTTCTGAACAAATGCTTCAGCCCTCCTCAGTTTCAGCAAGCAAAATGTGTCATCTGCACACCACAGATAATTAGTGAGTCTTTCTCCAATCCTGATGCTACATTCCTCTTCATAAAGTCGAGCCTTTCAAATTATCTGTCCCACATAAAGATTGAAAAGGTTTGGAGTAAATAGATTTCAGAGTATATTATACAACTGTAGAACATCTGTCACTGGGTTAATTCTCATGAACATTCTGCAATGTGATTTTTGACAGTGTAACTTCTGACAGGAGATTGTATTTCACCAGTTGGTTATCTGGTGGACTCTAACCACCGATGTTCCTTTCCAGTTAGTGGCACAGCATGCAATTCATGCTACTAGAGCTCCAGACATAAGTATAATCCATTGCTAACATTTCCAAACCAAAGTGACATCTGATAAGTAATTTAGCATAAACTATAGTTTTCGATCATATTACCTTTGACCACTCTAGTTATAGTTGCAACATTTGTAGATGACAATGATAAACAAATAAAAAGAAATATTTTTAAGATAAAAAGAAATTAATTTCTCTTTTGTAACCCTGTAAAAATCAATCAGGAGACCATTTTACATTTGAAATTCTGTACTTCTTATGTTCTAAGCAAGTCTTTGTATATTTGTCGGGAGTCTATTGGAATTAAGCCTCCATTGCCACAGCAACAATCTTAACAAAATATCTTTATTACTTTTTTTCTCCTATTTCTCTTCCTGACCCTTGATTAAAAAAATGCCCCCAAACATCGATCTCATCTTTAATGTTTGTTGTTGTTGTTATGTGCTGTCGAGTCATTTGCGACTCATAGCGACCCTATGTACAACAGCCCTAAACCCTCCTCTATCTTGTGCCAATCTCATTGCCTCTGACACACCCATCCCGATTACCCCAGTCACTGAATCAATCCACCTCATAGAGGGTCTTCCCCTCCTGCGCTGTCCCTCCACTCTACCCAGCATGATGTCCCTCTCTAAAGACCTTTCTCTCCTTACAACATGTCCAAAGTATGTCAGACGAACACCCAGAATCCTTGCCTCCAAGGAGTAGCCTGGTTTAATCCTCTCTAGGATGAATCTGTTTGTTTTCTTGGCAGTCCATGGTACATTCAATACTCTTCTCCAGCACCACAGCTCAAAGGCGTCACTTCTCCTTCTATCCTCCCTAGTCATTGTCCAACTCTCTGGTGTATAACAAGTGATTGCAAAAACCGTGGTCTGTATCAGGCGCACCTTAGTCTCCAGAGAGACACCATTGCTCTTGAGTACTTTAGAGAGGTCCCTAACCTCAGACTTCCCCATCGCAATACTTTTTTTTATTTCCTGGCTGCTGGTGCCAAGGGTGTTGACCTTGGAGCCAAGCAAACTGAAGCTGTGAACAATCTCAAGCTCTTCGCCATCCATCCTGATGCTACCGATTGGTCCAGTAGTGAGAATCTTTGTCTTCTTGACATTGAGCCTCAGTCCATACTGAAGGCTGCAGTCCTTGACCCTCTGCAGTAAATGCGTGAGGTCCTCCTCAGTTTCAGAGAGCAGGGTTGGGTCATCTGCATGACGCAGATTGTTGATAGATCGTCCACCAATCCTAACGCCACGCTTCTCCTCATAGATCGTCCACCAATCCTAACGCCACGCTTCTCCTCATAGAGCCCAGCCTCTAGGATAATCTGCTCTGCATACAGATTGAAAAGGTATGGAGGTAGGACACATCCCTGGCGTAGACCTTTCCCAATTTTGAACCAGGCAGTGTTGCCCTGCTCTGTTCTGACGACTACCTCTTGGTCCAAGTATAGGTTTCACATTAGCACGATTAAATGTTCTGGGATTCCCATTCTTGTCTGAGTCAGCCACAGTTTGTTATGATCCACACAGTCAAATGCCTTTGCATTTGAATCAATGAAACACAGATAGACATTCTTCTGGTATTCTCTGCTTTCAGCTAAGATCCATCTAACATCAGCTACAATATCCCTAGTACCACAACTCCTTCTATACCCAGCCTGGACTTCTGTCAGTTCTCTGCTGATGTACTGTTCCAGTCATTTTTGGATACTCTTCAGTAGAATCTTACTTGCATGTGAAATCAATGAGATTGTTCGGTAGTTTCCACACTCAGTTGGATCATCCTTCTTTGGAATGGAAACAAATACCATTCCAGTCAGTTGGCAAAGTGCTTGTTCTCCAGATTTCTTGGCACAACATGGTAAGCACATCCACGGCAGCATCTGTTAGCTGAAATATGTCAATTGGTATACCATCTATTCCGGGGGCCTTTTTTGCTATTTCCTTCAAAGCAGCTTGAACTTCTGCCTTCATCACTATAGGCTCTTGCTCAAATTCTGTTTCATTAAATTCTTCTGTATCTGCCAATTCCTTTAGATACAATGACTCAGTATATTCCTTCCATCTTCTTTTGATACCTCCTGGATCATTTAACATTCTGCCTAAAGCATCCTTGATTGTAGTAACTGTAGGTTTGAATTTGTTCTTCAGTTCCTTGAGCTTAAGAAATGCTGAACGAGTTCGGCCCTTTTGATTTTCCGACTCTAGCTCCTCACACATTTCATTGTAATATTTTGCTTTGTCATTCCGTGCTGCCTTTTGGAATCTTCTGTTCAGCTCCTTAGTGTCTTGGATTCTTCCTTGTGCTTTGGCTTCAGAGTTTCTTCTTTAATGTTAAGAGACTACTATAGAATGATAATACTGAATGACGTGTAAATGTTACTTTGAAGCATAGATGATGAAAGTGGCAAACTAAGGGGCAAAAACGTGACAGCAGTGGAAGTAAACTACTACAGGTCCAGGCAATAAGAGGTCACACAATCTTCAGAGTAAATGAAAAATCATAAAACTGATGAAAAGTCAGAATGCTTATCAACATTATGGAGTACAATTCTAAACAGTGTCAGAAGTAGCATTTTTTCCCCACTAGGGTGATTGCTCCCACTATTCTGTCTTTTTCCCTTGTTAGCTTCTGGTATTTTTGAAGTCTGTATCCTCACACTTACTTTAAAGTCCAATTATAGTCTGCAAGTTAGCAATATTATAGAGATACTTTAAGCATTTTCATTGGATAGGATGTAAGGTCTCAGGACTCAATTTCAGTTAATAAGGTATGAGAAGTACAAATGTCTTTGAATAATAAAATAATGCTCTGTGGTAAGTATATGAGAGATTCTTGCCGTGATTCCACACAGAGCAGCTTAGTGATAGGGCCAAAATGTCACTGGGTTAAAAATATTCCTTTTTAGGTTTTAGGTACTTTAGCATTCTTGTGGTAAATAATATCCAACTCAGTGCAGTTACACTCAAAAATATAATTGACTTCCATAAAGATAATTTAGCAAAGCACTAGTCCGCTAATTCCACTAATCAGATGGAATCTCAGAGCCATTCTTTAGAGATACTGTGTTCCAGTGGGCATTTTCAATTTCTCATCCAAATAAAATTAGCTATAGTATTATATATGTTCTACTGTCTCCTCTTACTTTTTAGTTTAGTTCATTATGGGTTTGAGAGAAATCAATAGCTTACACTTATATTTTTTTGCATAGTATTTTCCCCCCAGATATTTGATAGTTTAAATGGACATTGATGTACAGTTTTTTCAATTTTCATTATTTGCTAAAAATGAAATCATTGAAGTGTTTGGCAATTTTCTCTAAAATGTAATTAATCATTGACCTCAGCATATGTCTCCCCAGGAAAGTACAGTGCTACTAATTAGTGCTTTTTCTCTCCTGCCAGGGAAATAAGGAAGAACATACATGAATTGATTATATAAAATAGATTTCCAAAACTATTCTTGTCAAGAAAGTAATGATTAAGTAAAACACATTTCTTTCACACTGCTCTCTGAGCTCAAAATCATACTGACAAAAATTAGGTATATTTACTATAGCATTGTATTACGTGGTCACAAAACAATAAACTGGTTTGGTTTCTAAATATCACTTATTTGTTTTGTTCTTTTTTTATTTTCTATATGTCCAAAACACAAACACATTACTATTCAGTCAATTCTGACTCATAACAGCCCTTTATTAGGTTTCAGAGGCTGTAAATATTTACAGGAAAGGACTGTTCAGGTGGATTTGAACAACTGACCTTTTGTTAGCATGGTGAACTAGAGTTTACTACACAATCAGAGGTGCTGTACGTAATAGGTCTTGTCTTAAAATGTACTCATTAGAGTCCTTCATTTTCTTTAAAAGTTTTTTTTTGTGGCTTTTTTCTTTTACATTATTCTACCAATATGTAAGCAACTAGTTAAATGTGGGTTTATATATCCAATCTAAGTTAATTAATCTCAAGATTATTAATCAAGATAGCCTTTTGCTTAATAATATATTGCCAAAAAATATAAAATTCATTTAATAGAAAGTATTTTCTTCATAATAATGATTTGTTAAATCAGTGTTTACTTACCTATGAGTGATTAATGAAAACCCATTTTTTTAATAAGTCCTCTTTTAAACATTTGTTTTTCTTGACTCACTTTTTAGCAGTCTATGCCCTTTCCTTACTGTGTAAATTTCTTGTATGAAAATTTTTGTCCATTTATAATAAACATATGTGTTGGAGAGCACAAGACTAGGATAGGGTATGGGACATTGAATGCCCCACTGGGCACAATTTATTCTGACACATCATGATCTGTCATCATGGTCAGAGATGAACATAAAAGCAAAGAATTGTATTGGTTTTATCATTGATTATTCACTCCTAGCTCTACTAATCTATGGACTCAGCATGGTGTAGGTGTAGAAATTCCAGAACAGGAGCTAGAAGACAAGTACCTTGTTGTTGTTAGATGTTGCTGAGCCCACTATGATTCACAGTGACCCTATGAAAGGGATTAAAACTTTGCCCTGTTCTGTATCCCCATTTCCATGACACTTAAGCCACACTGTTGTAATCACTGTATTAATCCATCTTCTTCAGCATCTTCCTCTCTTCATCTGCTGACCTCCTATCTATTCTAATATAATGTCTTTTTCCAAGTACTGACCCCTCCTGACAACATGTCCAAAGTATGAGAGACAAAATTTCAGTATCTTTGCCCTTACAGTTGTACTTCCTCCAAGATTGTGTTCTTTTGGCTGTCCGTGGTGTATTCAATAGTCTTGATTGACAACATAGCTTAAAGATATAAATTCTTTTGTCTTCCTTATTCATTGTCCAACTTTCAGATACACATGAAGCAATTGAAAAATACCACTACTTGGGTTATCTTTTGCTCTTTAGCAGTTTAAAGAGGTCCTTGACAGCAGATTTTTCCAATGAAACATGTCTTTTGATTTCATGGCTACTGTTAACATGGGTGTTGATTATGGTAAAATGAAAATTAACTCTTTGACAACTTCATTTTTTTCACTCCATCTATATTGTGATCTTGATGTGTCAAATGTAATAATAGTCACCCATGGTGGACGGTGTTTGGTGGAGCTCTCCAATTCAAACTAGTTTGGAAGCAGGAGTAGCATCCATTTACACAATAGCTTGCCTCCAGAAACCCTATGAGCCTGGAGAAGGGATGAAAGTTATGCAAGTGTTCAAGTCTTTTGTTCATAGGGTCTCAATGAGTTGCCTATGACTTGACAGCACTTAACAATAACAACAACAACAACATAATGATACTGCCTGTTGGTCCAGTCATAAGGACTTTTGTTTTCTTGATGTTGAAATTTAATCTATACAGAAAACTATAATCTTTAATCTTCTCATTAAGTGCTTTCAGTCTTCACTTCTGTAAGCAAGATTTTTCATCTGCATGTGACACAATGTTTCTGATGTGTATTGCTCCAATTCTTATGCCACAATCATCATATAGTACCTGGTATTGAATGTAAATATCCATGAGACCCCAAACTCCTAGTTCCTTACCAATAAATATCCCCCTTTTATATTGTTGCATTTACCTTTATCAATTCTAGTCATTCCCATGGCACACTTTACCACTGATTATGGATATGACCTATAGGATACTTCTCAGGACGGTAGAACTCAGAAGATCACTTGTGAGACCTAGTATGTAGGTTACTTATCTCTTGAATACAGTGTTCTTCACTCTCTATTTTATCCTCTAATGTTTTTAGAACTCTTCCCTATGGCTCCAAATTGGCTAAGAGTCTTATTTTTTTCTAATGAATCAGGCAGAATCCTGGTGAATAAATTGTACAACAATAGTAAGCAGGGCATCTAAGCCTATGTTTACTGCTTTCAAATATCAGTTAAGTATTTCTCAGTTCTATAATTCAAAGCATTTACCCTCTTTTATGTATATATAGTGCAATATGGGCTCTGAAACACTCAATCATTTTCTCATTCATGCAGGTTTACTGGCTTATTGTAAGTATTTTGCTTTTCTTGAAAATTAAACCTGTCAATATAAAGTGCCTGAGCTTAAAAAAATTATAAACTTATATATATATATATGTGTGTGTGTGTGTGTGTGTTATTCTTTTAAGGAATGAATTTAAAATCATTATTATAAATGTAGGGTGGTGGTCTTAGCTATTTATTTGGAATTTGCCAGCATAAAAGAAAACATTTATCTCATTTCTTGAGAATCAAAATTTGAAAACAACATACCTGTGAAAAATTCTTTCTCTTCAATTTTTATAATAAAAGATAAGGGAAATTATAGACAGAGGTAGAGATGGATATAGATACAGATACAGACACAGATATATATATTCTATGAACTTGGAGAAATGATGAAAATTATACAAGTGTTCAGGTCTTCAATTCATAGGGTTGCTATGAGTCATCTACAACTTAAAAACAATGACAACAACAACATAGAAAGAGTTTTGTTGGCTTAGTGGATAGAAAGTTTTGCTTCCAAGCCAAAGGTGGGTGATTTTAATCTATGGATTTAGACCTGCTTTTAATTATTTTTGATCAAACATTCTTCTAAGTGGTACAGCACTGGTATGTTCATTTGCTGTACACAGGTAACTCCTAGTTGCTGTGATACTAAACACTGTGAAACTGATGTGTCAAATGTGATAATGGTTACCCATGGTGGACAGTGTTTAGTGGAGCTTCCCGATTAAAACAAGCTTAGAAGCAGGAGTGGCATCTACTTCTGAAACAGCTTGCCTCCAAAAATCCTATGAACTTGGAGAAACAATGAAAGTTATACAATTGCTCAGATCTTTCATTCATAGGGTTGCTATGAGTTGTCTATTACTTGACAGCACTAAAGAACAACTATATGTATATTGTTCTTGATTGCCTTCAAGTTGAGCACGACTCATAGTGACCTATGAACAAAAGATCTGAAGCCTCTCTATAACTATCGACATTTATCAAAGTTCGTAGAGTTTCTGGAGGCATGTTATTTAGGAAGTGGAGATATATACATATACACACACAAACATATATATATA
>NW_006399944.1:5517983-5520121 GCF_000299155.1 Elephantulus edwardii | reverse complement strand
GCACATAACAACAACAACAAAAATATGCATGTAAGAAACACTGATCTTCCAAACAGTTACTGTTCTGTGAGAGAAAAATCTAGAGATCTGGTTCTGGAAAGACTATATCAAAGATAATCCTATGATGCTCTTCTACTCTGTCATGTAGGGTTGCTATGAATAAAAATCAACACAGCAGTATCTCATAACAACATCAATGAATACATTTACTTATTCTTTTCTTACTCTCTCTCTCCTTTCCTTTCCTCCTCCACACTTCAACGAGAGATGCATTATAGCCAATCTTGTTTTTGTTGTTGTTAAATGCCTTTGAGTCACCCACAACTCATTGCAACCCTAGCACATTAGCTCTAAAGCTTGCTGTGTTCTGAGCCAGTCTCACTCCGCCACACGTAAATCCATTGTCCCAGTTACTGTACAATACATCTTATCTTCCTCTCCTGTGCTGTCCCTTCACCCTTCTGAGTATGATGACTTTCTCCAAGGATCAGTCCCTCCTCACTGCATGCCCAAAGTTTGTAAGATGGAGCTTCAAAAATTCAAGCCTCTGAGGAGAAACTTGGTTTTACCCTCTCCAAAACAGACCTATTTGTTTTCTTGGTGGTCTGTGGTATGCTCAAGATTCTTTTCCAGCACCACAAATCAAAGCCATTAATTCTTCTTCTGCATTCCTTAATCATTGTCTAGCTCTCTGGTGCATAGCAAGTAATTGTGAAGCCCATGGCCTGGATCAGCTGCACCTTAGTCTCTAGACTGACACTGTTGCTCATAATGATCTGTAAAGGTCTCTGACAGAGTTTCAGAATTCAATTCTTCTTTTGATTTCCTGACTCCTGGTACTAAGAGTGTTGATTGTTGAGCTGAGGAAGCTGTAATTGTTGAGAATCTCAATATCTTCTTCATCCATCATGGTTCTGTCAATTGACCCAGTGGTGAGAATCTTTTCTTCATGTTTAGCTTCAATCCCTGTTGAAGACTACAGTCTTTCCTTGACCTTCTGCAGCAAGCGCTCCAGGTCCTCCTCAGCTTTAGCAAGTAAGATTGTGTCATCTGCATAAGGTAGATTGTTGATGAGTCTTCCTCCAATCTTGATGCCACATTCCTCCTCATAAAGCCCAGCCTCTCGAATGATATGTTTTGCATATAGATTGAAAAGATATGGAAACAGGACGCATCCCTGACACACTCCCTTTCTGATTTTGAACCATGTAGTATTTCCTTGCTATCTTGTAAGGACTACTTCCTGATTAAAAAATAGGTTTTGCATAAGCAAAATCAAGTGTTCTGGAATTCCTATTCTCCTCAAGGTTAACCACAATTTGTTGTGGTTCACATAGTCAAATGTCTTTGCATAGTCAAGAAAACATGGATAGAAGAGATCCAAGATGGCGGCGGAGGCAGAAACAGCTTGGTGAGCTGCGGGAGAAGTGAACCACTTAAAGCAGGGTCATTATGGCCTTCCACAGACCTCGGCTTATTGATAATTGAACACTTAAACAGTTGATGACTGGCCCTCAGTGAAGATCGAGGCTCAACAACAGGAATTCAAGGATTCCCAAGGAGAAATGGGTGTTGCCCTGCTCAGGATGGGCTGCCCTCGACCCCCAGCTCCGGGCGAGCTGTTGCGGCCCTCTACCCCGGGGTGGGCTGCCATCAGCCCCTGGCTCGGGGCAAACCATCACGGCCCTCTTTCCGGGGCGGGCTGCCCTCGGCCCTCAGCTCGGGGTGAGCCGTCGTGGCCCTCAGGGTGGGCGCTCAGTCCCCAGATTGTGCCATTGTCCCCAGATTGACCCCTTGGTGTGGAAGGACAAAAAAAAAAGAGTGCCTAGGTATCCAATGTTACCTAGGCCACCTTCTGCCACCCTTCCCCCCCCCCCCAGTAAACCTGAAAGCAACACCCTCAAAGCCCTTCTATTTGTTACTCACAAGTTTGTTCTCTCTAGGTTTGCTTCCTTTCCTATAGGTAACCTTAACTCCGAGTTTTACTCCAGAATTGACCCTGAACCCAGTGCCAGTGACAAAAAGGAAATACAACTGACAGCTAAGGAAGCAAAGGAGGATGGAGCCTCTGGGTTCAACCAGCCATCCCCACTGGACCCACCTGGGAAAACACTTTGCAGTCCAGAGGGGAGCAAATG
>NW_006399944.1:5494146-5517883 GCF_000299155.1 Elephantulus edwardii | reverse complement strand
TGGACCCACCTGGGAAAACACTTTGCAGTCCAGAGGGGAGCAAATGACAGGAAAATATCTTCTAACAGAGCAAGAAGGCAAGCAGCTTTAACCCAAGACCACCAGTAAGGTGATAAAGTGTCCTCCCTTCCCTTCCCCCCTTTACATCTATGCCCCTGTTCAGCATGAAGAAGCCAGAGAATCGGCATCCAATTCCCAAATCATTAAGACAGTTGGTTTAATTACCATTGGAAAATGCTTGTCATTCCTCTGTAGTATCTGGTCCCCTCTGGACCTTCATCATTTCCTTCACCTGCTCCCCCCACTGACCAAACTGTGCAGCTCTGCAAGTGCATCCTGGCCCATCCTCACCCTTCTGCCCCCAACTCCCACTTCCTTGTACCCCCAATATGTTTTTCCCAATTAAAAAAAAAAGAAAACATGGATAGATATCCCTCTGGCACTCTTTGCTTTCTGCCAGGGTCCATAGCTGAATCTAGAAAAATTAGAAAATTAACCAATATTTAGAGATCTTAGTTAAAAGTCAAGCATGCTGTATACTATATACCACCAGAGCTCTTTTAATACCTAGAGGTGTGTAAGGACTTCAAAAAGTTTTCAAATGGAGGCATAATAAAATGAAAACATGTTTTTGCAAAATAGCAGGTGTGATGTTAGCTAAAAAATTGACGTTCTGTTTTAGCTTATTACATTAAGGCTTCTTTGGTCTCCAGACACCTTAAATACAGACACATGATCTTGCAAATTACCCACAGTAATAAGAACAGGATAAGAAAGAGAGTGTGTTTCCCATACTAGGTAGCAAGACTTGGAGGATACTGGAGCAATATCCTCTATATAGCAATGCCCTCTTGGAATAGAGACTCTGGTGATGAGATCCTAGTTATGTTGGTTGAAAGACTGTGGCATTGCTGTGGAGAAAGTTTGTCAATGTACAACCAGAGGAACTCTGAGATAAAAGCCACAGTTAAAGATTTTGCTGTTCTGGCCAGATGCTTGAAGGAGAAGCTGACTTACAACTACTCTGAGGCAAAACTTGCTAGATGAATGAGAACACCAGAGACTTCTTAAATTTTTGCTGCTGGACTGAAACCAAGACTTTTACTAATTAAAAACTTGTGTTCTGCTGTTAGTCTGGATTGCGACTGTTGAGCTAAACCTGGACTTGTATTGTGAGATAGTCATTCTTTGTCTCTCCCAGTCTCCAACTTATTTTCCTAATAAACTAAATTCTCAGTACCACAACTATGAATCAAGTCTGTGTGTCAACAAAAAATAAACAAACTTCTTGCAGCTGCTGTGGCTCTAGCGGCACTATGGGACTGGCATATAGGCTCTTTATTTACTTTCTGACCTGGAACTGTGCAATTCTTACTCCTTTTGTCTTTTTCAGAAAGACGCTTATAGCCCTGTGCCCACTGGTTTTCCCATCTCTAGACAGAAGGTAGGTTGTGATAAAGTAGGATGTGGCAATGACCAGGTGGTGAAGAAGAGCACTGAACATTCTATGGATGACCAAGAAAATGAATTGATATGTCTTGGAGAGGGTGCAGCCAGAGTGCTCTTTGGAGGCCAGAATGATGAGGCTTCACCTAACATACTTTGAAAATATTACCAGGAGGTTTTATTCCTCGGAGAGGGACATGATGTTGGGAAGGTTGGAGGATCAGCAAAGAAGAGGAAGATCCTCAAACAGGTGGATTGACAAGGTAACTGCTTCAATGGCTCTTGTGTGTCAAGAAGTGTGAGGATGACCCAGGACAGGACTGGTTTCAGATCTTTTGTTCATAGGGTCTCTGAGTCGTATTCGACTTGATCACACCTAATAATAATAAAAATTGTGATTTTAGTGAAAGTTTATATAAAGATTGGGGATTTTTGTTTGTCTGTTTCTTCCTCCATGACTATGGTGTTTGTCAGGGAAATTAAAAGGATATAATTCAGGTTGGCAGCAATATACAATCACTCAATCAGGACAGCTTCCAAAATGTGCTCACAGGCACGTCATCCTCTTAGCTTTAGGCCAGTGTTAAAAAACTCTTAGATAGAACTGCTAATTATGGTATTCTTCCCCTCTTCACCACCACCATTTCAAGTCTGAAAACAAATGTGAATGAAGGCATCTAGCTTTGCTCCTTGGGGCAGCAGTCCCAAGGTAAACTCTTTCTCCTGTCAGGTCTCGGGTTCTCTGCTGCAGCTCTTGATCCCACAGTTCTTTGTCTGAGTGGTGCAGGAATATTTAGCCACATAGGATTCACACTCCACATTTTCTGGTGCTTTTCTGCTGGTGGTGAGATTCTGCAGCTGAATTTACCCTATGTAATGGCAAAACTAGCCAATCCTTTTGTGAATAGAACACCTGGAAAGATTTCTTCTAGTACCTCTCCCACATTTTTCTCAGTGCTTTTTACTTTTCCTCTGTTCTGGAATTCTAATAACACATAAATTTCTTGTTGTGCTTTTGTTTTTGTTTTTTTACATCCCCTGTGATTCTTATATTTTCTTCATTTTCCTATTATATTCTTTCTTCTAGTAAGTTTTCATTCAGGTTCTTGTCTTCTATTTCACTGAGTCTCTGTTCCATCCTCCTCTCTAGTCTCCATTCATCTCTTCTACTTTTCTGTCCTTCAACCATGTTGAAAATTTCTTCAACATTGGTGTTATTATTCTCATTTGTGTTTTCATAGTTTTCAATTGTTTCTCAGACTGTAGTGGTTGTACTCTCTCTGTCTTGTGTTGTTTTGTTGGCTTTTCAAAATTCTTTTATCTCTTTACTAATAATGGTTTTATTACTCTCTTCCATCATTTGTTACTTCTTCAACACCAATTCTTAGCATTCCATAAAAGTTTATTCTTTTTGCCTTCTGCTTATGGTGTTGTTGCAAAATTCTCATTTTGGTCTGCTTTTTCAGAAAGCTTGTTTTACTTTTTCATAATGTTTGAACTTGGGTTTCTCTTAATATATCTGAGGTAGCCTCTGTAGTGTTGCTGTGAGTACTTCCCAGTTACTTATTTTTATGATATCAGCTTCCTGTTCCAAGCAGTTCTCATCTGCAACAGCAGCAGTTGTCTGCAGTCTTTGGTGGGAGAATTGCCATTGCACCTCTTGAGCCAGGGTGGAAATTTGGCCTCTGCAGCATGCTAACTTTGGGGTGGGAAACCTGTGGTCTTCTGATTCTCAGCCTGGGGATGGTGTCAGAGGGCATACTCACCAGCCATGACAGTAGCAGTCTGCAGGCTTCTGTTTGAGTTCTGAGACCTACGTATTTCTGTGCTGGAACTAAGAAAGCAGCTTCAGCAGCCAAGGGAGGTGGCTGTCTTCCAAGATTGGGTTTCATTCATTTTTTTATACACATTTTCCTCTTTTCCCTTTTCCTCAATTCATTTTGGATTTTTTTTCATTTCAGTACCATGTGTTTTATACACTCATTAACATAAAATATACTTTATATAATTAATTACTATTATTCTACATCTCTTATCATCCCATATTTTAAAATATCCATTGAACATTTGTCATTGATTTGAGATATTGTAGTATGTTCACACAGCAGAAGCTCACACTGTGCAGCTCTAAGGAACAACTATTTTGTAAAATACTGTGTAACATGAGAGAGACTAGAAAGCACTATGATTTCTAATGAAAGCATCATGCTGAGTGAACTCTCTCAGTCACATAAGGACAAATACTGCATAAGAATTCTGAAGAGATGGAAATTGGAAACAGAAAGTCAGAAAGTGAAGGAGATCTGAAGATATAGCTCTGGCTTTGAACACAGACTATAGAGCCATCAGCTAAAGAGTATAGGGAGCTTCTAAAATTTGAAAAAGGCAAGAAACAAAAATCTCTGTGAGTCTTCTGAAAGAATGCAGGTCTGCTAACATTTTGTTTAGCATCTCTTTCTTTCTTCCTGTCATTGTCATGGGGTCAGTCTTGACTTCTGGTTGACTCTTCAGTGAGTTTAGCACTTCTGAAATGTAAAATGCTACACTTGTTTTGTTAAGCCATTAAACTTTAGATAATATGTTACAACAGAAATAAGAAGTTAATGGCAATTTTTTTTTATTTTTCAGTTGTACAATTTAGCTGTAACTTTATTTGCTTTGATCTTCGGTTTTTGGTTGTGCTCTGTCCACAGAGGTGCCATGTATCCTTCCTGACTTTGGTATCTCTTTGCCTCAATTGGGTCAGAATCTTTTTTATTGTGACCTATAGGCTCCACTACATTTTCTGACTCTTGTACAGCCTCTTCTGAGACCATTCCATTTTTAAAGGCATCAAACATTTAACTGCGCACTTGTTTCTTTATATTGTCTTTGGGTAGCTGGGAGCTGTCAATTAGCCTTCCTGACATCTCTAACACTTCTGCTTCTCATATCTGCACAGTCATTCTCACATCAATATGGTTAGGGGGATATTAGTATGTCTGCTGATCACAGAATGCACAGAATTCTTTCAAATATCTGATTTATTAAAGCCATCTAAGAATATTGTTTGCAATAATTCCCTAATGTCACTAAAATAAGACGACAATGCTGAACTGTGTCTTTACCAATTCTCTTTTCATTGCTCAGCTCAAGTGGTTTTATCTAATGATATGTTAAAGAAGAAACAGAACAATCTAGCCAACCAGATTATATCTACTTTCAAATATGTTCAGCCTTACACCTGAAACTTTACTACTTTAATTTAAAAGCTATTTACCCCCCCTTCTGAATTTCAGTATGATAATTAACTCTTGGACAAAAACCATTTTCAAGGCTCAATTACAAAAAAGGTGGTCCCACAGTTCCCACAAGCAACAGGACATACCAGAGGTTTCTTTGGTAATGTCAGCAGAAGAAAGGACAGAGTCTAACTTGTACCTTCTCAGGGAGGGAATTAGAAATAGCTCGCACTGTGGTTAGCCACTGGGCTGAGAGCAGACATGGCCAGGGAAGCTGAGGGCATTTCCCCTTACAAGTGATTTCCGTTGGATGACCAGCAAGAAGACACACTAGAGGAGTTATTTCTACCCTGCTATTGGAACACTTGAAAGAGGTGAAAGAAACAATAGGAGAGGTTACAAAAACCAGGGGACAATTCAGAATAAACCTCCTCATGCTGCTTCAGCAAAAGTGACTGAAGAATTTAAGTTGAAATCAGGGGAGGTAAGTCCTCTGCTGTGTCTTCAGACTGAAAATGGAGTGATGACTAAGGAGAAGCCAGAGTCCCAGATGAACAGAGCACAGAAGTTATCAGAACTTGAACCTAGTCTGAAAGGGCCTTGAGCAATGATTCTAAAATGTACAATACAAATTCTCATTTAAATGCACTAAATATAGATAATGTTTGCCATACAAATTACACTTCTGAGGCAACTGACTTAAATAAATAATTTATTATTATTATTATTAATTGTAAGAGGGTGAAGGATATTAGAAACGGGAGGATCTAGAAATATCCAGAAAGCAAGCAAGCCTATGGTTAGATACCTTTTTTCCCATTTCCATAAGAGAAAAATAAGGACTTTGGAAATTTGGAGCCCTCTTTGATATTGGAAATTTAAACACTATCTTTTTTGTTTTAGCTAGTTATAGTAAAAATGCTACAATAAAGCAAAATAGAAAGAATAACAATGAAGAGGATTTGAGTCCTGCACTTAAAATGAGGTACACATAAAGTTCAAACTGCTTATGACAAAAGCTTGTAGTGGTGTATTTTGAAATAAAAAGGGGAAAAAATTGGCAGTCTCTTAAGTATATAGAGATAATTTTTAGCATTTGGCACCATATGTGTGCCATCATATTTGATTTTGATTACTTTTTAAATAACAAACTTTGTTAAAGGCTTTAATGTTATGATTACGGAAGAAATAAAGCACAATCACAGTTCTTTCCTTCTTTCTTAAATTTCATCACTGTTCTGTTCTCTGTATTTGTGTTTTAAAAGTGCAACTGTCAAAACTAAAAAAATTATAATGTAATATTACCTTTCTACTGATTTTAAATACACAATACATCGTACATACTTCACAAGCAAGCTAAATGTAGATAAAGTTGAAATAATAGAAGATGCAAATGACCTTTCAAAATCAACACAATGTGTTCTGAAACTTTGTAACTAATATATTGCATCTGTGATCAACGAACTATGTGGTTTTATAATCAGAAATAGGCCATTAGTACTACTGTTGTTGTGTACCACAGAGTCGTAATCGACCCATATCTGCCCCTCTGAAAGGTTTTCAGAGGCAGTTAATTGCACCAGAGGAGATTGTCCATCCTTCTCCTGTGGAGCAGCTGGTAGCCTTGAACCGTGTACCTTTGAGATTGCAGCACAGCTTCTTGCCATTAGGTCACAGTAGATCCCTATTAGAACTACTGGATGAGTTAAGCTTATGCAAGGTTCATAAGTTTTATGAACTTTCATAAATGTTGATAGTTACAGAAAAGCTTCAGGCCACTTGTTCATAGGGTCTCTATGAGTAGTGCTCGACTCTACAGCAATTAACAACAACAGTTAATATTATGGATGTTACTGTCCTTTCTAACATTCCTACAAATACGTGCCCATTTGCAAAACAAAAAGTTAATGATCAATAATAGTCCTATAAAAGATACTCACTATGTTCAGTTGTTGACTGATCTTGCTTTAACCTGAACCTTTTGCAATTATTGACCCTAGCTACATTTTTTCTAAAACACTTCCAAAACTGACTAGCTCTTTTGAATATCAACATTACCCTGGTTTGTTTGCTGTCGTATGCATTTCTGTTCTCTGTTACTGTTTTATGCCTTCATATTAGAAAAATATGAAATTTTATGAAGAAGCAAAAACTCCTTTAATCTTAAAAATAAAACAAAAAAAACCCTACAAAACCAAAAATCCTCCTCCTCATTCTGTAGCAAGAAATAAATTGCTTATTCTTGAGACCTTTCCCATCAAAAATTTAGTAAAAGAAGTATGTTGTTGTTATTGTTGATTGTCATCGAATTGAGCACAACTCATAGCAACTCTATGAACAAAAGACCTGAAGCCTTTCTGTAACTATTGTCATTTAGTAAAGTTCATAAAGCTTCCTGAGGCATGTTGTTTAGAAAGTGAATGACACTCCTGCTTCAAAAACAAGTATACTTATATCATTTTTTTCTTCTTTTTAAAAAAACATTATTTCCTTACGAAGTTTGTAAACATTGTGTTTCACACTATTCTTCACTCACATTGTGTTCCATGCAATCATTCTCATGCATTGTTTTTTAAAATTAATCACCATTGATTTTTTGTTAATGTTTCCAAACATTGTACTTTGAAATCAGAATCACTTATTTATTTTCATATAATTCTCCTGATGCTTTTCATCACATTTTAGTGATCAGAAATTAGGTATAATTCTCCAATACCTGCCTACAGTGCTAAATAAGATCTTACTGTAAATTGAAGGGTAGTTTTGCCCTAACTCAAGGATTGTGCAAGAATGAACTGCTGTTGGGTTTGATTGATTGTAGCTAGATTGTGATGTGGTTTATTTGAAGGATATTGGATACAACTTACAATGCCCAACAAAAATCTTTATTTTTAGTATAAAATAAAAAGGTGGCACCAGAGTGGCAGGAATAAATAAAGAAAAAATTATTTCTATATTCCCACGTATAGAAACTGAGGCTGATAGTGATTTTAAAATGGGATTTGCAGTGTTAGGACTCAAATCCATGCTTCTCACAAAGTTGTCTAAACCATATCATTGGCTTCCTCAATATGCCATTAAACATTATCTGGCTTCAGTTTCTTCATCTCTAAGTATGAAGCTTGGATTCTATATGTTCTAGCACCCACTAGAAGGCTAGATTTGTCTCTTAAATAAGAAATAATACACAATCTCTCAGTCAGAAATGAGTCATAGCTCTAGAAGGTTTTCCAGACTGTAAGCTTCATGGAAGATTGCTCATGTTTCTTTTGTCCAGTAGCTGGTGGACTAGAGCATCCTGTCTTTGTGCTGGAAGCACAGCTTCCAATGGAACTCCCTCCCCACTAGGCCACCCAGACTAAATCACTTAGGTAAGAGAGAATATCCTTATTTTTGCCCTTTCCCAAGTGAACTAAGTCTATTTTAAGAAAGAGAAAAGATATGGATCTGTCTTTAGTTGTGGATATCTAATTTATTGGCTCTCCTAAAGCAAATTTCTATTTATTTTAAAAATTGATAGTAACATGACTTACAGTTACCATTAGATTTTCAGATGCTTTTATATTCACATGAACAATTTCTACTTATTTTTTAACTGATAAGTGTGCAACCACAAGTCTGTCAATTTTCCTGTGATAGCTAAAGTGTTGCTGCAGTGATAGAAACAATGTCACCAGTATGTCAAATATCAGCAAGGTCAATCTTTGGTGGGAAGCAGGTTTCAGCAATGTATCCAGACTAATACAGACTAGGAAGAAAGACCTAGTGATACACTTTTAAAAAATGTTGTTCTTGTGTATTGTCCAGTCAGAACAGAAATAGCCCTCAAGTAGGTTTTCAGAATCAATAAATCACATGGAAAGAGATTGCTCATTTTTCTCCTGTCAAGCAGCTTGACGATTGGAACCTCATAATTTTGATTGGAAGCACATCTCCTTACTACTAAAACTCCCCCAAGATGCTATGAATCATAACAGAATTTTGTCCAATATAGTGCTAGAAGATGAGTCTCTGAGGCAAGAAGAGACTTATAGCATTCGGTGCCCACAATACTGAACTTGAACATACTATTGTGAAGAAGATGACATAAGAGTAGGCAAGTTTTACTTTCTAGTATTTGGGGTCACCATGCCATGGGTAAGAGTTGATTCAATGGCAACCAGCAGCAATATATTTATCTCTCAATAGCATTACATCTAAATTATTCACATATCCCGCTGGTGATGTTTATGAAATTAGATCCATTCTAGTTTTTATTACTTATTCAGTCTGAATCAGATTGACTCCATTTTATATTATAATCTCTGGATTTGGCATTATAATCTTTCATTGTTGTAATTTGACTTTTCCAAATTGATTATTTTCCAAAACGTTTGATCTCTGATGCTACAAAGAGCTCTTTGTAACATCTTATACTACAGCTTAGGTTACTGGCTATTCTCCATCTTAACTAAATGATTTACACCAGGCCACATCCTGACAGTCTGAGTTAGTTTCAGGGAATGAACTGTGAAAACTCTGGTTTACTATGCTTGTCTAGTACAGACCTGCCACTACTTTGAGAGAAGCCCCACTTCAAATTGTCCCCCAACTGATTCTGAAATCTGAACTGCAGTCACATTCATCAGGGAGATTAAATGTGGCTCCAGTGCATTCCCTGGGGTAATAATCTTTGGACATTCCGCTGGAAAATGGCAGAGTTAAACATTAGTATTTTCAAACGTCCTTATTAAAAAGGTAGGTAATATTACACTATATGAAACCACTTCCAGGGAATGAATGACTATGTCATAATTTAAGTCTGTCACTCACCAAAGATTGGTCAATACTACCAGGATTTGAAAACTGGTAATATTAGCAGGGCATTTCAAAACGTAAAAACGCCATCTTTTATCACTTTACATTGTATAACAAAATAAACATGCAACAATTGTATAATGTTAACCAAGTAAAGCAACTTGTCCTATTAAGGATCAGATAGAAAATATTTTTTACTTTGCAGTTGCACATTCTCCATAAAAATTTCTCACCTCTGTCATTGTTGTTGTTCTGTGCCATCGAGTCGTTTGTGATTCATAGCGACCCTATGTACAACAGTCCTAAACCCTCCTCTATCCTGTGCCATTCACACCGCCTCTGACACACCCATCCCAATTACCCCAGTCACAGAATCAATCCACCTCATAGAGGGCCTTCCCCTCCTGCGCTGTCCCTCCACTCTCCCAAGATTGAAGCCCCTCTCGAAGGACAGGTCCCTCCCTACAACATGTGAAAAGTGTGTCAGATGAAGCCCCAGAATCCTTGCCTCCAAGCCTGGCTTAACCCTCTCCAGGATGAATCTGTTTGTTTTCTTGGAAGTCCATGGTACACTCAATACTCTTCTCCAGTGCCACAGCTCAAAGGCTTCAATTATTCTTTTATCCTCCCTAGTCTTTGTCCAACTCTCTGATGCATAACAAGTGACTACAAAGACCATAGCCTGTATCAGATGCACCTTAGTCTGCAGAGTGACACCATTGCTCTTCAGTACCCTGGAGAGGTCCCTAACAGCCGAATCTCTCATCGCAATACATTTTTTTATTTCCTGGCTACTGGTGCCAAGAGTGTTGACTGTGGAGCCAAGCAAACGAAAGTTGTTAACTATCTCAATTTTTTCACCATCCATCCTGATACTGCCAGCTGGCCCAGTGGTGAGAATCTTTGTCTTCTTGACATTGAGCCTCAATCCATATTGAAGGCCGCAGCCCTTTACCCTCTGCAGCAAGCATTTCAGGTCCTCCTCAGTTTCAGCAAGCAGGATTGTGTCATCTGCATAACACAGATTGTTAACAGATCTTCCACCAATCCTGATGCCACACTTCTCATAGAGCCCAGCCTATTGGATAATCTCTTCTGCATACAGGTTGAAAAAGTATGGAGATAGGAAACATCCTTGGCATACACCTTTCCCAATTTTGAACCATGTAGTGTTTCCCTGCTCTGTTCTGATGACTGCCTCTTGGTCCAAGTATAGGTTTCACATTAGAACGATCAAGTGTTCTGAGATTCCCATTCTTCTGAAAGTCAGCCACAGTTTGTTATGATCCACACAGTAAATGCCTTTGCATAATCAATGAAACACAGTTATACATTTTTCTGGTATTCCCTGTTTTCAACTAAGATTCATCTAACATCAGCTACAATATCCCTAGTACCATGACCCCTTCTAAACCCAGCCTGGATTTATGACAGTTCTCTGCTGATGTGCTGTTCCAGTCATTTTTGGAGGATCTTCAGTAGAATCTTGCTTGCATTTGAAATCAATGATATTGTTCTACAGAGATATTGTTCTTAGTCACTGCATTAATTCATCTCATTGAGGATTTCCCTCTCTCCCACTGACCCTATCTTTTTTCCAGTGTGATGTCCTTGCCAAAGAATGATCCCTCCTGATATCATGCTCAAAATACTTGAGATAAAGTCACCCATCCTTGTTTCTAAAGAACACTATATACCTCTGTCATGTTGTTGTTGTTGTTATGTGCTGTCGAGTCTTTTGCTACTCATAGCGACCCTATGTACAGCAGCCCTAAACCGTGCTCTATCCTGTGCCAAACTCATTGCCTCTGACACACCCATCCCGAGTACCCCAGTCACTGAATCAATCCACCTCATAGAGAGTTTTCCCCTCCTGCGCTGTCCCTCTACACTACGCAGCATGATGTCCCTTTCTGAACACCTGTCTCTCCTTATAACATGTCCAAAGTATGTCAGACGAAGCCCCAGAATCTTTGCCTCCAAGGAGCAGCCTGGTTTAACCCTCTCTAGGATGAATCTGTTTGTTTTCTTGGCAGTCCATGGTACATACAATACTCTTCGCCAGCACTGCAGCTCAAAGTTGTCAATTCTTCTCCTACCCTCCCTAGTCATTGTCCAACTCTCTGATGCATAACAAGTGATTGCAAAAACCATGGCCTGTATCAGGCGCACCTTAGTCTCCAGAGAGACACCGCTGCTCTTGAGTACTTTAGAGAGGTCCCTAACAGCAGACTTTCCCATCGCAATACGTTTTTTTATTTCCTGACTACTGGTGCCAAGAATGTTGACTGTGGAGCCGAGCAAACTGAAGCTGTGAGCTATCTCAGTCTCTTTGCCATTCATCCATATGCTACCGATTGGTCCAGTAGTGAGATTTTTTGTCTTCTTGACATTGAGCCTCTGACATGTACCTCTGTCATAGTAGTGAAAAAAAAAGGCACTAGATAATCAGTAAATGATCACGATTGTGTTTCAATAAAACTTCTTTTATATTTATGGGCTTTTAGCTAGATTTGGCCCAAGGGCTAGAATTTGTTGGATTTTCTTGTGGATAATTGGTACACTTGATAATGAAATTTGGAATCTTATATTTCCAGTCAGAATGTCTCTTTTACAGCAGAAAACATAGTTAATAATAGGGAATACAAATAACGAATTGAAAAAATAATAAAGCAATGTTGATCCTAAGTATTGTAGCAAACTAGGAAATATGCAACAAACAGAATCCCAATGTTTATGATATCCTATCTCAATGCTTTGTTCTCCTACTTATTGGTTATTCTTATAGTTAGTTAACATAACAACGATTTGAACACGTGGAAAGTGAATGTACAACATAATGAAACACTGTATACAAATGCATCATCTCCATGATAGTTTTCAGATAAAACTTTCATAATCCATAGTTTTAAATGGCTGATTTTCATATGTAGATTAACAAGTTTTCTTCTTAGTATGTTTTAATCTAAATGCTCTCTGAAACTATTTGTCTTAGCAACATGCACACTTTCAATGAGGGTAATCAATGAGATACATTAGCCAGAAATCAAACTGGGGGGGCCCTCTTGAAGACTCATTACTCTGCCATTAAAACATTATTGCACTCCACTTAGAGGTTATTGTTAGGCACTCTCAATTGACTGTACCATATAACAACTCTGTATACAACAGAACAATATGCTACCAGATCCTGAGCTATCCTCACCATCTCTGCAATGCCTGAGTCCACAGTCACTGCATTAAATCATCTCATTGAGGGTTTTCCTCTCTCTCATTTACCCTATCTTTTTTCAAGTATAATGTCCTTGCCCAAGAATGATCCCTCCGAATATCACGCTCAAAACATTTGAGCTAAAGTTTCCCATTCTTCTTTCTAAAGAACGCTCTAGAAGAATTTCATCAAGGTCATATTTGTTTGTTCTTTTGGCAAGCCACGGTATATAAAATATTTTTGCAAAGAAATAAAATCTTCTATTTTCTTTGGTCATTTTCCAACTTTTCACATGGATATGAAGCAACTGAAAATACCATAGCTTAGGTCTTATTCTTTAAGCTAATATTCTTATATTAGCACTTAAAGAGGAGGTCCATGGCATTAGGGCTGTTGTGCATAGGGTCGCTATGAGTCGCAAATGACTCGACGGCACATAGCAACAACAACAACATGAATAAACCAGAATATCTTAAAAAATTTTAAAAATGCATACTTCCTTTCAAAAATATGTGTTCTCAGGAGTAAGAATAGAATACTTTTCTCTTTTTTCCCCCTTATTAGACTACCAACTTCTATTAAAAAATCATTCAGGTTAAAAAGAGTGCTTCCTGGGAAATTCAAGCAAGAAAAGAGAAGGGACAAGACATACTTTGGTTATGGGAGAGGGCAACACGGAATCTATTGGTTACGTCTGTAACAGGACAGTGTCTTTAATCTGCTCATTTTGGCTAAGTGCTTGTTTTTCAGATATAGTTCTAACACTGAGCATCCAAATTAAGATAGACTAGGAAGAAGAACTGGCCATCCACTTCTGAAATAACAGGACTTCTAAAAACCTATAGAGCACAAAGAGAATAGACTGGAAGGCATGGCACCCAAAGGTGAGCTCCCAATTTCAGAAACACAAAGGCGGAGGAACAGTTATAAGCAGACATTAATGATTGGAATATAGAACATGAAAACAAGGATGTAAGAAAATTAGACATCGTTAAGAAAGAAACAGATCACATTAACATTGACATACTGGAGAAAGATGATGAATTGGCATGGGACATATTTAATCAGACAATCATATGATCTACTATACCAAAGATGAAAAAGTAAGGAAAAATGGGATCACTTTCAGAGATAAAAGGACAATTTCTAGATTCATCTTGAAATGCAATGCTGTGAGTGATAGGGTAATATGCATATGCATGCAAGGTAGTCCAGTGATTACCACTATTGTTCAAATCTATGTGCCAACAACTAGAGCCAAAGAGGAAGAAATAGATTATTCTACTAATTTTTGCAGTCAGAAATTGATTTTACATACAAACCGAGATACATTGACTATAACAGGTAACTGGAATGCAAAAGTTGGCAATAGGGAAGAAGGATCAGTAGTTGGAAAACATGGACTTGCTGACAGAAATGAGGCTGGGGACAGAAAGATAAAATTTTGTACATTCAATGATTTATTCATTGCAAATGCATCTTATAGAAACATAAATGGTGGCTATATACCTGCACCTCATCTGATGGTCTATGTAAGTGTCAGATTGACTAGGTCTATGGGGAGGAAAATTGTTGGAGAAACTCAATATCAGCAGTGAAATCTAGGCCAGGTGCTGATTGTGGAACAGATAACTAAAATGAAAGTTCAAACTGAAGCTAAAGAAAGTTAAATCAGATTGATCGTAACCAAAATTTATGTTGAGTCTATCCAACTTTAATTAAAATACCATCTCAGGAACAGATTTGAGGCCTTGAACACTAATGAATGAAAACCAGATGAGCTGTAGGAAGATATCAAGAATATCAATCCCTAAGAATACAAAAGTCCCTTACAAAGATAGAAGGGGAGGGGGAGATGTGAGGGAAAGACCATGATGGATGTCAGAAAATGTATAAATATTGCACTAGAGCTTCATGAAGCCAAAGCAAATGGAATAATTCAGGAAGTTTAGGAGCTGAATAGAAGATCTCAAAGGGAAGACAGGAAAATAAATTTTAAAAAATTATAATAAAATGTGCAAAGACTAGAGTCAGAAAAATCAAAAGGGCTGAATTCATTTGGCATTTCTTAAGCTGTAGAAACTAAAGAACAAACTCAAACCTCAAGTTGCAATATTCAACACTATAGGCAGAATATTGAATGAGCCAGGAAGCATTACATACAAGAAGATGGAAGGAGTGTACAGTTACTGTACCAAAAAGAACTGGCTGACACAGAAGAATTTCAAGAAACAACATATGATCAAGAGGTAATGGTGATGAAGGAGACAGTTCAGGCTACTCTATCAGAATTGGCAAAAAAGAAGGCCCCAGGAATTGATCAAATACCAAATGACATATTTCAACAAACAGATGCAGCCTGGACATATTCACTAGGGTTGTGCCAAAAAATCAGGAGGACAACTACCTGGCCAATGAACATAAAGAGATCCATATTTATCCTATTCCAAAAAGAGGTGACCTGACAGAGTGTGGAAATTATCGTACAATACTGTGTGGATCACAATAAATTGTGGCTATCCTTGAGAAGAATGGGGATCCCAGAAGACTTAGTTATGCTCTTGCAAAATCTATACTTGGACCAGGAATCAGTACTCAGTACCAAGCAGGGAAACACTGTATGGTTCAGGATCAGTAAAGATGTGCATCAGGGATGCAGCCTATCTCCATATCTATTTATCTATAAACAGAACAAATCATTTGGAAGGCTGGAGTTCATGAGAAGCGATGTGGCATCAGAATTGGTAGAAGACTCACTTGCTGAAGCTGAAGTGGATGAGGTGTTTGTTGCAGAAGGTCTAGGACTGTAGTCTTCAATGTGGATTGAAGCTCAACATCAAGGAAACAAAGATTTTTTTTTACGACTGGGCCAATTGGCAACTTCATGATATACAGAGAAGAGGTTGAGATTAATAACTTCGGCTTGCTTGGTTCCACAATAAAAATTCTTGGCATCAACATTCATTAAATCAAAAGATGAATTGTCTTGGTTAAGTATGCTGTCAGGGACTTCTCTATAGAGTATTAAAGAGCAATGATGTCAGTTTGGAGACTAAGGTGAGCCTGATCCAGGTCATAATCTTGGCAATTACTTGCTATGAATCCAAGAACTGGACAATAACTAAAGATGATAAGAGAAGGATTGATTCCTTTCAGCTGTGGTGTTGGAGAAGGGTGTTGAACTTAAAATAGACTAGCAAGAGAACAAACAGGTCTATCTTGGAGAGGGTGAAATCAGGCTGCTCCTGGAGGCAAACATTTCTGAAGCTTCATCTCACATACTTTGGGCAAGTGGCCAGAAGGGATCAGTCTTTAAAGGGGGATACCATGCTAGGAAGGGTGAAGGGACAGCTCAGGAAAGGAAAACCCAGGATAAGATTAATTAACTCAGTGACTGGAGAATTGGGACTAGCTCTGTCAGCAGGGTTCAGAGCTAATGTACATTGGGTCTCTATGAGTTGCAGATGGCTCAATGGCAGGTGACAACAACATCACTCATATCACATGTAAGCAAAATACTGCTGAAGATTATCCAAAAACAACTGGAACAATACATCAACAGGGAACTATCAGAAATACAAGCAGGATTTAGAAGAAGTCATGACATTAGACATTATCACCAATGTCAGATGGCCTTAGCAGAAAGCAAAGAGTGTAAAGGAATATCTATTTCTGATTCATTGACTATGCAAAGGCATTTGATTGTGTGGATCACAACAAATTGTGAATAACCTTGAAAATGGGAATCACAAAAAATCTTGATTGTGCTCATGAAAACTTGTACATGGACCAGGAAGCCATCGTTAGAACAAAGGAAAGAAATATTGTCTGATTCAAAATTAGTAAAGGAGTGCTTCAAGGATGCATCCTGTCTCCATTTCTTTCTTTCTTCTTCTTTTTTAAAAAATACTCATTTACTTAACAAAAATTATAAATTTTGTATACGTTTTCTTTCACACTTCATCTTTCCTCTTTCCTTTACAAATTTTGTGACCCTATGATTAAGCACACCTCCCCCATGGGATCCTCATAGTTGTTCTACAATAATGGTCTTATACAGAACTTGTCTTTATGGAACTGAGTTAGTTCATGCAGCATAATGCTCTACAGTCCCTCCCACGTTAGGTAGTAATTTATAAAATCATTGCTCTTTGTGTGAATGTACCATAATTTTTCAATCCATTCCATTGTGATTGGGCATTTGGGCTGCTTCCATGTTCTTTTGATGGTGAATAACAGTGCTATGAACATTGATGTACAAGTATCTGTTTCTTCTCAAACTATATGCAGAATAGATTATTTGTGAGGCTAGGATTTATGTGGAGGAATGTGGCTTCAAGATTGGAGGCAGATTCCTCAACAACCTACGGTATAGAGATGCCACAATCTTGCTTGCTGAAACTGAGGAGAATCTGAAGCATTTGCTGTAGAAAGTCAAGTACTATAGTCTTCAGTATCATCTAGAAGACAAAGATTTTCACTATTTAAATCAATTGGTTCTTCCATGACAGATGGAGAAGAGATTGAAAATATTAACAATTTCAGTTTGCTCCCTCCACAATCAATCAGCATTGTTGGCATCAGCAGTAAGGAAATAAAAAAATAAATAAACTGTGCTGTGAAAATTCATGGTCAAGGACATCTCCTGAATACTGAGAAGCAAATATGTCCTGTGGATACTAAGGTGCACCTGAATCAGACTTTGCATTTATTTACTAAGCACCGGAGAGCTGAACAATGACTAAGGATGACAGAAGAAGAAGTGATTGTCTTTGAGTTGTGATGCTGTAGAAGAATATTGAACATGCCATGAACCACCAAGAGAACAGCAGGTCTGTCTTAGAGAAGGTGAAACCATGTTTCTTCTTAGAGGCTAGAATTTTGAAGCTCTGTTTCACACACCTTGAGCACGTGGCCAAGACGGACTGGTCTTCAGAAAAGGACATCATGCTTGGAAGGGTCGAGGGACAGTGTAGGTGAGAAAGACCCCAAATGAGATGGATTGGTACAGTGACTGGGGCAATTGGAGTTGGTGTGTTGGAATCAGTGAGACTAGCTCAGAATTGGGCAAGCTTTAGAGCTGTTGTACATAGGGTCACTGTGAGTCATAGGTGACTCAACAGCATGTAACAACAATGACAATATGATAATGTTGCCTACGAGTACACTTGTGACAATCTTTGTTTTCTTGTCATTGAGATACAATCCATATTGAAGGCTACAGTGTTTTATCTTCCTCAGTGAGTGCTTCAAGTCCTCCTTACTTTCAGCAAGTAAGGTTATGTCATCTGCATACTGAAGGTTATTTATGAAAGTTTCAGTTAACAGATGCAGCTTTGAATACACTCACCAGTCTATGCCTGGAAATTTGGAGAATAGCTGGCCAATGAATTTGAAGAGGTCTGTATTTGTCTCATTCCCAAGAAAGATGATCCAACAGGATGTGGAACTTATTGAACAATATTATTAAGTTCACATGCAAGTAAAATATTGCTGAAGATCACTCAAAAATGACTAGAACAGATATATATTGGAACTCCTAGAAGTTCAAGTAGGATTTAGAAGAGGTAAGGCCTTAGAGATATTGTTATTGATGTCAGGTGAAGCCTGGTTCAAAGTAGAGGATACCAGAAGACTGTCTGTTTGTGCTTTATTGACTACACAAAGGCATTTGATTGTGTGGATCATAAAAAGTTGTGGCTGACATTGAGAAGAATGAGAGTCCCAGAGTACTCAATTGTGCTCATTCAGAACTTATACCTGGACCATGAGGCCACTGTGTGAACAGAGAAGGGGATTAATGCAAGGTTTAAAGTTTAGAAGGGAGTACATCAGGGTTATAATCTCTCTTCATACCTATTCAATCTGTATGCTGAGCAAATTGGACTCTATAAAGAGGAAGGTGGCATCAAGATTGGAGGGAGACTCATCAATAACCTGTTTTATTCAGATGACACAAGTTTGCTTACTGAAAGTGAGGAGGACTCGAAAGACTTATTACTGAAGGAACACAGCCTTCAATATGGATCACATTTCAATGTCAAGAAAACAAAAATTTTTACCATTCGACCTATTGGCAACATCAAGATGGATGGAGAAGAGATTGAAATTGTCAACTACTTCCTCTTACTTGTATCCGCAATTAATACCCTTAGTATCAGCATTCAGGAAATAGATGTATTGCACTAGGAAGGTCTAAAGTTAGAGACTTCTCCAAATTACTGAGGAGTAATGATGTCAGTTTGAGGACTAAGGGGTGTCTAATTCATGCCATGAGTCACTTGTTATGCATCTGAGAGCTGTACACTGAATAATGATGACAGTAGAATTGATCCCTTTGAGCTGTGGTGTTGGAGAAAAGTAGTGAACATCCTATGGATGGCCAAAGGAACAAATAAATAAGTCTTGGAGTGGGTGTAGCTTAAGTGCAAGAATGGAGGTAAGGACAATAAGATTTCATCTCACATACTTGGATCATGTTGCTAGGAGGTGCTATTCCTTGGAAAAGGACATGATGAAGGGAAGGATGGAGGAGCAGTAAAGGAGACAAAGATCCTCAACCCTTTGACACAGTGACTACTGCAATGAGGTCTAGTGTGCAAGGAAGTTTGAGAATGAAACAGGTTATGACAGGGTTCAGATTCATTGTTTATAGGGTATTAAACGCAGGTTATACACACGAATTTCACTGGATGGTATGCATAGGAATGAGATTGATTACATATGCAGAAAGAACTTCCGGAGGAGCTCAATATCAGCTATGAAAACTAGGCCAGGAGCTGATTGTGGAACAGACCACCAACTACTCATGTGCAAGTTCAAGCTGAAGCTGAGGAAAACTAAACCTAATCCATGGGAGCCAAAATATGACTTTGAGTTTATCGCACCTAAATTTCAGAACTATCTCAGGAATAGGTTTGACACCTTGAACACTGATGAACAAAGACCAAATGAGTTGTGGGAGGATGTCAAAGGTATCATCCAGGAAGAGTGCAAATGGTCATTACAAAGACAGAAGAGAAAAGAAGACCAAAATGGATGTCAGAAAAAACTCTGAAGATTGCACTGGAGCAGAGAGAAGGCAAAGCACAAGGAAGAATCCAAGATACTAAAGGACTGAATAGAAGATTCCAAAAAGCCACACTGTATGACAAAACAAAATATTACAATCAAATGCGCAAGGAGCTGGAGTCAGAAAATCAAAACAGCTGAACTCCTTCAGCCTTTCTTAAGCTCAAGGAACTGAAGAACAAATTCAAACCTTGAGTTGGTATAATCAAGGATGCTTCAGGCAGAATATTAAATGATCCAGGAAGTATTAAAAGAAGATGGAAAGAATATACTGAGTCACTGACTTGAAAGGAATTGGCAGACACAGAAGAATTTAATGAAATAACATATGAGCAAGAACCTATGGTGATAAAGGAAGAAGTTCAGGTTGCTTTGAAGGAAAAAGCAAAAAATAAGACCCCAGGAATATCTGGTATACCAATGGACGTATTTCAGCTAACAGACGCCACCCTGGATATCAAGTTGTGCCAAGAAATCTAGAGAACAACCACTTTGCCAACTGACTGGAAGGGATCTATATTTGTTCCCATCACAAAGAAGGGTGACCCAACAGAGTCTGGAAACTATAGAACAATATCGCTGATTTCACATGCAAGCAAGATTCTACTGAAGATTATCCAAAAACGACTGGAATAGCACATTAGCAGAGAACTGCCATAAATCCAGGCTGAGAAGGGGTCGTGGTACTAGGGATATTGTAGCTAATGTTAGATGGATCTTAGCTGAAAGGAGGGAATACCAGAAGAATGCCTATCTGTGTTTCATTGCTTATGCAAAGGTGTTTGACTGTGTGGATTATAACAAACTGTGGCTGACTCTGAGAAGAATGGGAATACCAGAACACTTGATCGTTCTAATGCGAAACCTATGCTTGGACCAAGAGGCAGTCGTCAGAACAGAGCAAGGTAACACTGTGTCCTATCTTCATACATTTTCAACCTATATGCAGAAGAGATTATCCGAAAGGCTGGACTCTATAAGGAGAAGTGTGGCATCAGGATTGGTGGAAGATCTATCAACAATCTACATTATGCAGATGACATAACCCTGCTTGCTAAAACTGAGGAGGACCTGAAGTGCTTGCTGCAGAGGGTCAAGGACTGCAGCCTTCAATATGGATTGAGGTTCAATATCAAGAAGACAAAGATTCTCACCACTGTGCCAGCTGGCAGCATCAGGATGGATGGTGAAAAAATTGAGATTGTTAACAACTTTCGTCTGCTTGGCTCCACAGTCAACACTCTTGGCACCAGCAGCCAGGAAATTAACAGATGTATTGTGATGGGAAGGTCTCCTGTTAAGGACCTCTCCAAAGTACTGAAGAGCAACAGTGTCACTCTGGAGACTAAGTTGTATCTGATTGAGGTCATGGTCTTTGCAATCACTTGTTATTCATCGGAAAATTGAACAATGGCTAGGGAGGATTGAAGGAGAATTGATGCCTTTGAACTGTGGTGCTGGAGAAGAATATTGAATGTACCATGGACTGCTAAGAAAACAGATTCAACCTGGAGAGAGTTAAACCGGGCTGCCCCTTGGAGGCAAGGATTCTGAGGCTTCATCTGACATAGAGGGACATCATGCTTGGGAGGGTGGAGGCACGGCGCAAGAGGGGAAGACCCTCTATGAGGTGGATTGATTCAGTGACTGAGGTAATCAGGATGGATGTGTCAGAGGCAGTGTGATTGGCACAGGATAGAGCAGGGTTTAGGGTGATTGTACATAGGGTCGCTATGAGTTGCAAGCGACTCGAGGAGACCTAACAACAACAACAACATGAGTCATACTTGACTTGATGGCATCTAAAAACAAGGATTCTCTTTCTCTTTTACATAACAGCTTAAATGTCAAAGACTTGTCAAAGCTTTCAACCTGTTATCTAATTCAATTTCTTAGGCAATTCTTTGAAATAGCGGGAACTATTGTCAATACTTTACTTGTAAGAAAAAAGGATCTGAAAATTTAGGTAATTCTTCACAATTATTTTGATATAGCTAAGCTTTGATCACAAGTATGTGACTATTTTGCTAAAGAGTTAAAACACGTGCTTCATATTAAAGCCATTTTCAACGTTTTAGAGGTATTTTTCAGTTTCAAGGTACTGATACAGAGTGGAGAGTGTTACTTGGACATACAGAAATATTGGGATATTTTAATTTTCATTTTTGTATATTACACTTTTTGGTCTTTTTTGATGTTAGAGCAAATGGACTGAGATGTGGCTATATTACATGGCCCATTTTGTTTCACAGCATCAGGATGTTGCTGTTATGTGCAGTGTTAGGTGCCACTGAGTCAACTCCAATTCGTAGTATGACCCAACAGAGCAGATCTCAGCCTTGCCTGATTCTACTCTGTCCTCAAAATCTCCACTGTGCTCAAGCACATTGTTGCAATCACTATGTTAATCTGTTTCATTGAGGGTTTTTTTTTCCTTCTCTGACCCTCAAGATCATAAAAAGTACTGTAAAACATACTGATTTTCCTAATGAATGCTATGTGCTTTTCATAAATCATAAAAAGCAAGCAAGAGTACATAGTTTAACAGCCAGCTCTCAATTATTCAGGGAGTTCTTTTTTCCTGATATATGAGACCAGGATTAATGAACAGATTTTATTTTTCTCTCAGAATTTTAAAATTGAAACTATTTTTCTGTTATATATACTACGCTGTACATATGACTTAACATTCTGAACAAACATGAGCACCATTTCTAAATTATAGTACTAGCAATTTTATGTTACAATTTTTTTTTTGGTTTTTTTTTGTTTTAATAATTTTAATGAACATTTACAGAGACTTTGGATTTCCATTCATTCATTGCTGCACGTCTCTCCCACCCAAACCCCCACCCAAGTTTGCTCCTCTCTTTGAAAAGTAAAAGAAAAACTCCCTTCTATTTTCTCTTTACTATAATTATGTAATGGAACCTGATTAAATATCATAGATTATCTTTCTAAAAAAATCAGTTCCTAAGGTTAATCTAAACCTCTGAATAGCCGAGGGCTCACCCTGTTTCAGAAGTACCCCTGCTGATTAGTCTAATGAGAATTGCAAAGTTTATTTAAAACTCCAGAATGGAACGAGAATGTTCTGACTGCTTGTTGATATCTTTCAAGGTTCTGTCAAATATTGACTCAACAGATATTTGTAGCCACAGAACACTTTAAGTGAACAGGTTATATGTGTTTCAAGACAGATACAGTATAAAGTTCCACAATTTTAAATCAGACAGACCTGTGCTGGCATCTCAGCTCCACCACTTGTTTGCTTTGTAACTGTGTGTACACTCTAAACTTTATCTCTAGAATAGTGATAACTGCTTGTTTTGAGTTTTGCTAATGGCACCTGAGTGAAGTTTAGTGCTTAATATACGCAGTGAACACTGTAAGAGCTGGAATTCAGTGAAACTTTTTTTGCTTATTTGAATTTCACAAGTTTTCCATATTTAAAAGAGTATAGCTGACTTTTTCTGTTCTGAGAAATGTCCACCTTATATAGATTCTTTTTCACATGCTTTACTGTATTAAGTTCACAACTAGAGTTCATTTCCTTATTCTGGGCTGACAGCCAAGTGGATGAGTAGAAAGAATACAAGAAGTTCCCAGAGGAGGGCCCAAGATTGCAGTTTAATGGAGACCCCTTGACAGTTACTGGGCAACTGACTTGGCTGCCAATTGGGACCTCAGCCATGAGAAAAATGTAGAATACATCATTTAGCACCTACAGTGAAATCAGTGACCTGAGGGCAATGGTGATAATGAACTTGATTAAAAGAAAAAATACCTTTGTGTGTGTGACAGGATATTTGTTTTGCTCCCCAGCCAATTCCATCACCCAGATTTACCATGTTTGCGTTCTTTCACATTCATATAAGCCAAAGGATCAGTCAACTTCACAGGTCAGTCTAGAATTGTACTTTTTTTTTTTTATTTAGGTTGTTTATTTTTCATTTCAATGAACATCTACAGAGATTTTGGGATTCCATTC
>NW_006399944.1:5478861-5493706 GCF_000299155.1 Elephantulus edwardii | reverse complement strand
AGGACATTATGCTGAGTGAGGTATCTCAGTCACAAAGGGACAAATGCTATATGGTGCCACTGTTGTAGAATGAGGCTGGCATTGGGGTGGGGGTAAGACAGACTGAGAGAATTGTACATTTTGTTGTTATGTACCATCAAACTGAAATTAGCTCAACCCTCTAGGGGGTTTTCAGAGGCAGTAAATGACACAGTAGGAGATTGCGCAGTTGTCTCCTTGACTGTAGTGCATTTGAACACTTTACCTTGACGTTTGCAGCCCAGGTCCTTACCGGTTGGCTGCTTGAGCACCCTTATATTGTCCACCAAACATCCTTACAAATCTCTGACATTTGTCCAAGCTTACTGAGATTCAAGGTGAGTATCTCTCAGTTTATATTAATTCTTCGGATACCTGAAGTCAGGATATGAATATAGGATTTGGCAAAAGGAGCTATTTGATATAGTGGTGATGTAAGAGATAACTGTTGCTATTAGGTGCCTTGAAGTTGCCTGTGACTCATAGCGATCCTAACTAAGCACAAAAAGTCTGAACTCTGCTCTTTTCTGAACCAATATCTTTGTTTCTGACATACCTACCCCTATAACCTGAGTTACCATCACAATCGAATAATCCATCTCATCCAAGGTCTTCCTTTCCTGTGCGCTTCCTACCCCCTTCCAATTATGATGCCCTTCTCCAAAGACTTGTTCCTCCTGGCAACATGCCCAAAGTATGTAACACAGAGATTCAAATCCTTGCCTCCAAAGAGCAACTTAGTTTCACCCTCTCCAAGATAGACTTCTTTGTTTTCTTGCAGTCGATGGTATATTCCATATTCTTCTCCAGCATCACAATTCAAAGCCATCCATTCTTTTTCTATCATGTTTAGTACCAAAACAAATACATTGTCCTATGTTTCAATTCATCTTTATCTTCATTTGTGCATCCAAAACTGTAGATCTTTGTTGGAGGATAGTGCTTCATCTTTCTCCCTCTGAGTGCTTGGTGGATCCAAATTACTAACCTTTAGCTTAGTAGATAAATCACAATGCAGTATGTCACAGCTTTCCAATATTGTTATATGAATGATCTAAAATGCATAGAGTATATAGGCCAACAGGAATAATTTCAGGGAATTTCTAGTCTTAGTGTTGAATTTGTTCTAAAGTAAAAGTAAAATCTTTTTTGGTGTATATCCCAAAGGAATTGAAATGAAATAGATTATATAAATTTTAGAGGAGAAGTTATAAAAATATTAGAAAAGAAGAAATGCTAGAAAAAAAGTTTATTTTTCTACTCAATTTTAGGTTAGTTAAGATATTTTTAAAGGGGAAAAAAGTAAATTTATATTCATATATTAACACAGAATTTTTATCCTTTCAGGGTGAAATCTAAGTCTTAGAAAATATATTTAAATAGTTGGTGTTGAGTTCCTTACAGTCAGAACTGACCCATAGCTGATCATCCAGTGGGTTTTTAGAGGCAGTTTCACACAGGAGATTACCCATTTCCTGCCCGCATGTGGGGAGTTTGAACCAAGTACCTTTGACTGGAAGAGATCTATATTTTTTCCCATTCCAAAGAAAGGTGATCTGACACAGTGCAGAAATTTTTGAACAATATTGTTGATATCACATGCAAGCAAAATTCTGCTGAAGATTATCCAAAAACGACTAGAACAGCACATCAATAGAGAACAGCAAGAAGTGCTGGCTGGATTTAGAAGAGACTGTGACACTAGGGATATTATAGCTAATGTCAGCTGGATCTTGGCTGAAAGCAGAGAGAACCAGAGGAATGTCTGTCTGTGTTTCATTGACTATGCAAAGGTGTTTGACTGTGTGGATCACAACAAGCTGTGGCTGACTCTGAGAAGAATGGGAATCCCAGAACATTTGATTGTGCTTATGCAAAGCCTATATTTGGACCAGCAGGCAGTTGTCAGAGCAGAGCAAGGAAACACTGCATTGTTCAAAATTAGGACAGATGTGTGCCAAGGATGTGTCCTATCTCCATATCTTTTCAATCTATATGTGGAACAGATTATCCGAGAGGCTGGACTTTATGAGGAGAAAAGTGGCATCAGGATTGGAGGAAGACTCATCAACAATCTGTGTTATGCAGATGACAGAACCCTGCTTTCAGAAACTGAGGACCTGAAGCACTTGCTGCAGAGGGTCAAGGACTGCAATTTTCAATATGGATTGAAGCTCAACATCAAGAAAACAAAGATTCTCACCATTGGGCCGATTAGCAGCATTATGATAGATGGTGAAGAGATTGAGATTGTTAACAACTTCAGTTTGCTTGGCTCTACAATCAATACTCTTGGTGCCATAAGCCAGGAAATAAAAAGACCGATTGTGTTGAGAAAGGCTGCTGTCAGAGACCTCTCCAAAGTGCTGAAGAGCGATGATGTCAGTCTGGAGACTAAGGTGCAGGCCATGGTCTTTGCAATTATTTGCTATGCATCAGAAAGCTGGACAATGAGTAGGGTTGATAGAGAACTGATGCCTTTAAATCGTGGTGCTGGAGAAGAGTATTGAATACACCATGGACTTTTAGAGGACAAACAAGTTCATCCTGGTGAGGATGAAGCCAGGCTGTTCCTTGGAGGCAAGGATTCTGAAGATTCTTCTGGCATACTTTCAACATGTTCCAAGTCTGGATTAGTCCTTGAGAGGGACATAAAGCTTGGATGAGTTGAGGAACAGTGCAGGAGAGGAAAACCCTCAATGAGATGGATTGATTTAATGACTAGGGTAATGGGGTTAGGTGTATCAGAGACAATGAGATAGGCACAGGATAGAGCAGGGGTTAGGGCTATTGTTTATAGGGTCACTGTGAATCGCAGGCAACTCGATGTCACACAACAACATTTGGAATTGCAGTATAGGTTCTTATGACTAGGCCACAAGAGCTCCCTATACTTATATAGAGGCACTGAAAAATTTGCAGAAGGCTGTGTAGAGTAAACTCAGGTGGAGGTGAGAAGTAAGAGTTGATTACTTATTAGATTGTTGTTGTTGTTAAGTGTCGTTAAGTGTTGTTAAGACCCTACGAAGGAGAGTCGTCAACGCTTGGGTGTCTCTCATTCTCTCTTCAGGTTCTTAGGGTTTCGGAGGCAAGCTATTACGGAAGTGGATGCCACTCATCCTTCCAAGCTTGTTTTAATCAGGGAACTCCACTCCACTCTCTGTCTACATTGGGTAACCAACCATTAACTCATTTGACACATCAGTGTCACAGTGTTCAGCCTTACAGCAACCACAAGTTACCACTGTACGGACACCAGGGCTATATGACCTATTAGATTAATTATTTTTATTAGATTTTATTATTATTAATTTTTTATTTATTATTAGATTTTATTATTAGATATAAGAGGTTTGTCTTTTAAAACCCTGATTTTTAACTAAGGAATTTACTTCGGATCCATTTCTTTTTCTGCAGTAATAACTAAATTAAATTCTAGGGAACAACGGCCATTTCAATCTGCATATTGAATGATTTTAAAATCAAAGCCCCAAAGTGAAACTAAAACTATTTTTTTAAAAAGCTATTTAATAATTGTATTCCTAGTTTGAGTTGACAACATCAAAGACAGCTTTTAAATTCAATATTAAAAAGATGAGAAAGGAAATTGCTAATTATTTTAACTCTAAAGTTGTTTTTTTTAAAATTATGTACAGACTTGTAATAGAGAAAACAGTGCAGTATGATGGTGAGTAAATAAGGATAGTAAAAGGTATTCATATAAATGAAGACATTTTTAATATAGAAAAGTTGATCTTCCCAATGAACGTAGATATATACATTTTAGAAATAAACAAAAGATGTTAGTAGCAAAAATAAAATATTTGCATATTGCATTTGCAATCTTAGGTACACAACCAATATCCTTAGTATTAGCAGTCATGAGATAAGAAGATATATTGCTTTGGACAAGTCCTCTGTCAGCGACCTCTGCAGAATACAAAAGAGCAATGATGTCAGTTTGAAGATTAAGATGGACTAGATTTAGGCCATAGTCATTTCAATCACTAGCTCTGTATTGGAGAGCTGGGATTGAATAAAGGAAGAACTGATATCTTTGAATTATGTTGGAGAAGAGAAAAGTGCTGCCACAGTGCTCCTTGGAGGCATGGATAGCAAAGCTTCATCTTAAATACTTTGGACATGTTGCTAGGACAATGTTTTTGTTGAGTCCTTAGAGTTTTCTGTGTTCACCATCATATCATCTACTTATAGTGATAGTTTAACCATCTCTTCACTAGTCAAGATGCATTCAATTTCCTTCTCTTGTTGTATTGTCCTAGTAAGCACTTCCAATACAATATTGAAGAGAAGTGGTGACAATGGGCATCTTTATCTGGTCTTTGTTTGCAAGGAAAATGCTTTTAGTCTTTCTCCATTGAGAATGGTATTGGCTCCTGATTTTGCATATATACTTTTCACTATGTTGAGGAAATTCCCTTCTAAACCAATTTTTTTCTGAATGTCATTATCAGAAAAGTATGTTGACAAAATACATTTTGTCAAATGTCTTTTCTGCATCAAGTGCTAAGATTATATGGTTCTTGTTACTTGTTTAGTTAAATGGTGAATTATGTTGGTTGTTTTTCTTATGTTGAACCATCTTTGCATACCTGTATGAATTCCACTTGGTCATGATGAATTATTTTTTTATTATGTGCTTTTGGATTCTATTGGCCAGGATATTGTTAAGGATTTTTGCATCTATATTCATGAGAGATACTGATTTGTAGTTCTTTTCTTGGTAGTATCTTTGTCTCATTTTCGTATTAGGACTATGTTAACTTCATAGAAAAACTCTAGGAGTGCTCTTCCTTTTTTCTATATTTTGAAATAATCTAAGTAGAACTGGCAATAGATCATATCTGAATGTTTGGTAGAATTCAGCTGTAAAGCCATTTGTTCCAGGACATTTTAATGGGAAAGTAATTTTATGACTTGCTCAATTTATTCTTTTGTGTTGTGTCTGTTCAAGTTCTATATCTGTCCTTGTCAATTATTAATGTTAAAGAATTTGTCCATTTTCTCTATGTTTTTTAATTTATCAGATTGTAGCTTTTCATATTATTCTGCTATTACAAATTTAATTTCCTTGATTCTGCTGTGATGTCACCTCTATAATTTCTTAATTGAGTTGTCTATGTCTACACTTTTTTCCAAATGTTGTTAAGTTTGCCTGTGGTCTGTCAATTTTATTGACAATTTTGAAAAATCAGCTTCTGTTTTTAGTAATGATTTCAATTGTTTTTCTCTTTTCTATCGCATTGATTTCAGCTCTTGTCCTTATAATTTCTTTTCCTCTGGAGGGTATAGAATTACCTTGTTCTTTTTCTATTTAATGAAGGTGTTAAGTCAGATTTTTCTTCTTCCTTTATTATGTATGTGCCTATTGCTCTGAACTGCCCCCTGAGGACTGTGTTAGCTGCTTCCCAGAGGTCTGGCATGTTGTATTTTCATATGTTTCAAGGATTTTTTTTTAGATTTTATTAGTTTTAATGAACATTTACAGAGATTTTGGGTTTTCATTCATTCATTGTTGCAATGAAGGATTTTTTTTTTAAATCATTATTTCTTTTATAACCCAATTGGGTTCTAGCACGGAGTTATTTAGTTTTCACGTGGATGGTTTTGTAAGATTTACCCTTATTGACTTGTTTCTAGTTTTGTGGCATTGTAGTTTGAGAAGATACTTTGTATTATTTCAGAGGTGTTTTTTTTGTGTTTTTTTTTAAATTTGTTGAGGCTTGCTTTTTGTCCTAATATGTGATCAATACTAGAGAATGTACTATGTGCACTTGAGAAGAAAGTGCATTAAGTCTTATTTGGGTGCAGTGCCCTGAATATTTTCACAAGGTTGAGCTACTATTTGTATAGTTTATATCTCTGCATGTTTGTTGAAATTCTTTTGAATTGCTCTATCCTTTGATGATAGTGGTGTGTTAAAGTCTCCACTATTGTGGTGCTGTCTATTTCTTTCTTTAATTCTGTTAATAATTATTTAATATATTTTGCAGGTCTATCTTTTGTTGTATAAATGTTGAGCAAGTTAAGTCCTCTTGATCTGTTGAGCCTTTAATCAGTAGGTAATACCCTTTCTTTTTTAATGGTAGTTTTCATTCTGAAGTCTGGTTTATCAGAAAATAGTATTGCCACTCCTTCTTTTTGAAGTTGCCATATGCTTGGTATATTGTTTTCCAGCCTTCAATTTTCAGTCTGTCTTTTTCTTCTTTATTAAGGCAACATATTCATGGGCTTTGGTTTTTTTGTTCTTTCTGCTACTCTTTTTCTCTTGATTGGCATATTTAGTCCATTCACATTAAGTGTCATTATTGTCAGGCTAATTTTTACTGTTGTCATTTTGTTACGTTCCTTTTTCCATTGTTTTTGGTTACTATGGTCTACTCACTTTTCTTTAGTGTCTCTGTTTTAAAGACTTCACTTAAAATTTCTTGTAGTTTTTATCTTGTTTTCACAAATTCCTTAAGTTTGTTATTTTCCACAAAGAACCTTATTTCTCTTTCATACTTGATGAAGAGATTTGCTGGGTATAGGACCCTTGGCTGGCAAATGTTTTCTTTCAAATTTCTGTATATGTCATCCCAGTGTCTTCTGGCTAACATGCTTTCTACTGAGAAATCAGAAGTTACTCTAATTGTTTCCCCTTTGTAGGTGACTCTTTGTTTTTCCTGCACTGCTTTTAGTATACTATCCTTATCTTTTCATTTGGAGAATTTGACTATGGTATGTCTTGATGGTTTTCTTTTTGAGTCCAGTCTATTTGTTGTTCACTGTGTTTCTTAAATGTAAATTTCCCCATTCTTCAAAATACCTGGGAAGTTTTCTTCTAGTATTTTTTCCACGATTTTCTCAGTGATTTTCCCATCTCTCTTATATTCTAGAATTCCAATCATATGTTGTTCCTTTTGATGTCATCCCACATGATTCTAATATTTTCTTCATGTCTCAGCTCTGATTTTTCTTCTGTTTCCAATGAGGATCTTGTCTTCCAGCTCACTGATTCTCCCTTCCATCTCTTCAGTTCTATTTTTTGTTCTACTAGCATATTAGACACTTTTGCATATTTGGTCTTAACATTCTGGTTTGAATTTTCATGATCTTCTATTATTTCAATACTATGTTGGCTCTACTCTCTTTGTCTTGTGATGAAATTTTAAGTTCTTCTACCTCTTTATCTATACTAACAATTCTTTTTAACATCTTTTGAGTTTTCTCTCATAGCTGCTTAAGTTGTTCCTAATCAGTATATTTCTTCTGAATTGCTATCTCTGTTGTATTTGCTTTCTTAATGACTTCCATTGTTTCTTACATCTTCTTCTGTTGTTGTTAAGTGCCATCGAGTTGTAGATAACTCATATCCACCCTATGAATGAAAGACATGAAAACTTGTTTCACCTTCATTGTTTCTCTAAACCCATAGAGTTTCTGGAAGCAAGATATTTTGGAAGTGGAAGCCACTCATGATTCCAAGCCTGTTTTAATCAAGGAGCTCCACCAAACACTATCCACCATGGATAACCATTATTTCATTTGATACATCAGTGTCTCAGTGTTTAGCATCACAGCAACCATGAGTTACCTCTGTACAACAAATGAGCGGACAAGTGCTATACCACTTAGAAGAATGTTTGACCAAAAACAATTAAAACTGGTCCTGAGGGTCACAGATTACAATCACCCACCTTTGGCTTGATAGCATAACTTTCTAACCATTAAGCCAACAGATCTCTCTCTATGACTCACAGCAATTTTATAAATAATAGATCTAACCCTTGCTCTATCCTGTACCATCACCACAATCTGAGACATGCCTCAAGTCCATTGCAATTGTCATCATATCAATCCATAGTGTTGAGGATCTTCTTTTCTTCTCTGACCTTCTACTTCTCTCAGCATTATGCCATTTCCCAAGAACTGGAAACTTAAATTATTGCTTGTTTTTGTTAAGTGTCATCGAGTCTTCTGTAGCTGTTCAAATAAATCCACATCAACATATTTCTTCTAGTTCTTTCTACATGGGCTAGTCATTGGGTCTGCTTTTTTTAGGAGACGGTTTATTTTGTTTTTGCATGATGACTGAGGCAGACTGCTGCTTTCTTGACATTATTTGAGTCTTTTTAAAATAGATGTTAGGTTGTTGCAACTATATTGTGACCTAGAATATGGCAATATTTTCAGAAGGACATATATATATCTGCTCCCTTCTTGGCCCAAGGCTCACAGGGTCAAAGACCCAACAGCAGTGTTTCACCCAAGGTCCCTGAATGTCAGAACAGATATTCTGCTCCCTTCCAGAAACTGTGTCTCAGCCCAGCTTGGTATGGTCTGGCTCCTTCCACTTGAGCTCAAGGGATCCCTCATGGTGTATCTAGACAGCAGTGTTTCACCTAAAGCACCTGAATGGTAGAACAGAAAGTCTGTTTCCTTCCAGAAACTGCATTTTGGTCCTACCTAGCCTCGCCCAATACATATGCTTTCATTTTTAACACTTAAAAAGCATGTAAAAACACACAAAGAAGTGTCTATTAAAGCTTACTAGTGAACTTTATTAATTTCAACACAGACACAAATCTATAGAGCACTGGTCAAGATTCTCTCTAAAAACAAAACATTAATACTAGGATTTTGTTGTTGTTGTTGTTTTGTTTTATTTTGTATTTTAGTGTCCTTCTGCTTTAAAGAATTTCCTAGCAGCTATTTTATACCTAATCATCCAGAGAACTCATATATTTACTGGAAATAAAGAGTTGAGAATAAACAAGTTTTCAAAAACAATGTTTTTTAGTTATAAGATTAATTATTCAGTTAGACTGACAGTAAATCTTCTTGAATACTTGAAACTGAAAACTTTTCTAATACAAAGTATTAGAGTGCTTCTGCTCTAAGAGTTTAAAATTATTCCTCAAAAACAATGTATTCAAATTTTGAAAATAAACTAGTATAAAATTTTTAAAAATCCTATTTTAAAAGACAGATGCAACACCAAGTCAAAGACCCTTTCGTGTGTAAAAATACCTAATGGAAAACATTTAAAAGATAATTTCTATCTTAACCCATTAAGTAAAAGATACTTCTAAAAAACAGATATAAGCAGACATTAATTATTTTTTAATTATATTTTAAACATTCATATATTTTAAATTTCATATATTGAGGGAGATTTCTGAATGTGCCAGAATATAATGTTCTGATGTATTTCATATAATAGTTTTCAATATGTTTTATTCCTAATGTTATTGTTGTGTATTATCGAGTCCGAGTGGACTCATAGCTGACCCTCCAGTTGGTTTTCAGAGTGAGTTAATCACACCGTAGGAGATTGTCAATCTTTCTCCCACAATACAGTTGACAGATTCAAACCACTGTCTGGTTTGAATAATGCTGTCTGTGTTGACAGCATAATTCCTTATCACTAAGCCACTAAAGCTTCCTCTTCTCCCAAATAAGATTTCAAAACTAAGTACTTCTTAAGTCTTTTGTTAGTACTTCTACTTATTTATTTTTCTCATTTAAAAATATTGTTTCATTGTTCCTGTTGAGAACAAATATGCATTATGACATCAATTCAATAACACCAATTATACATCCTTCTGTTGTGTAACTAGTTTCACTTTCCTTTCCAAATTGTTCTTCCTAAATTAATATAAACTTACTACCTCATACGTTTCCTAACTAATTTTTCAAGTTGTTTTTGTCTGTTTCATAGTTCTTAAAGAAGCACAATATCCATGATTATGTTCTTTATTAATTAAACTATTATTTGTTTTAAAGAAGATATTATGGGATATTTCTTGTTTAAAAGTTAAGGTTTAATATTGGGAGTTTATCCAGCTTCTGTAAACTCTATATCCCATAATAATTTGAAATTCTGTATTATACTTTTTATCTTCTGATCAAGATTCTTTTTTAGATTCTTTGATTAAAGCACTCAGCAATGGAAGCCATGCAACATCTAATTCTTTTGGTTAAGGAGACAGTTATTCATGGAAGCAATTAAACACATGTTCTGCACCTGTTTCCTACTTCTGATTCTATTTTTTCTGTTGCTCCAGGTGAATAGAGACCAAGTGTCACCTTTTGGAAGGTTGTTTTTATGTTTTTACAACTTCAGATACAATTTAAAGAACTGGGAAATAGAATGTCTTGAAACCAACAGCAACTCCTCCCCTCTACAATTTACAGTCTTGGAAATCTGTTAGATTGTGAGGAGTGATATTTCAAGAATTTTTAAATTAATATTGCATAATTTTCAAAATACCCAAAGTCTGAATAATGTTTTAATTTTACATGTCAAAGATAATGACAGAAAAGAAGTTGCACTATCTTATGAAAGGTCTTTAATAGAGTGACTATAAGTTTTGTGCCCTGGGAATTCATTTGGAAAAACTGATGTTAACTCATGATAACATTATTTACTGACTTTCCTACTATGAATATAATGCTAAAATTAGCCCTAAATCTTCTCAAAGAAGATTGTCATGGCGTCCATCCTCACAAAGTCATCAAACATTAGACTCTCTGCTGTATTTTTCTAATAAATATTATAATACAATTACTAAAGAGGAGTTGATTTTTGTTCGCAACACACTAAATGTGCCCTGAGGGAATGGGCTTTGTATAAAAATGGTATTTGTTTCAGACTTAAACCAAAAAATATATAATATTCTATTGAGATATGAAATTGTAATATAAAGAAATAGTATTATTAAAAAAAACTTTTATTGACATGTTGCATTCAAATATAGAGAAAATACTTTAATAATTTTTAATACAGTATTCAGAAACTTAGACATTTGGAATAACTTGTTATTTTATTTATAAAAGACATGTCTTTATTTTGCATGTTAAGTATTTTCATTTGTAATTAATGCGAACATGAAGTTTTGGTGTAGCTAACAAGGAATCTCTGGTGGCCTAGTGACAAGAAGCTGTGCTGCAACTATGAAGGCACGTGTTTGGAATCCACCAGCTACTTCATGGGAGAAGGAAGAGCAATCTCCTCTTGTGCGGTTAACTGCCTCTGAAAACCCACCAGAGGGTCACCTGTGGATCGGTTCCTATTTGATGGTATACAACAACCACATAAGTGTTTAAATTGCCCCAGTCATTAAAAATATGTTCTTGGTTATACATTGCAGAATATGCAGTTATATGCTCCTGTTGTTATTGTTGTTGTGCCATCAAGACACATGTGACTCATAGTGACACTATGTACAATGGCTTTAAACCCTGCTCTGTCCTGTTCCAATCTCACTGTCTCCAACACACCCACACGGATTACCCCAGTCACTGAATCAATCAGCCTCATAGAGGGTCTTTCCCTCCTGCACAGTCCCTCCAACCTCCCAAGCATGATGCCCTTCTCCAAGGACTGGTCCCTCCATGTAACATGCCCAAAGTATGTCAGACAAAGCCTCAGAATCCTTACTTCAAGGAGCAGCCTGCTTTAACCTTCTCCTGGATGAACCTGTTCGTTTTCTCAGCAGCCCATGGTATATTCAATACTCTTCTCCAGCACCACAGCTCAAAGACATCAATTCTGCTACTCCTAGTCATTGTGCAGCTCTCTGACACATACCAAGTGATTGCAAAGACCATGGCCTGTATCAGGCACAACTTAGTCTCCAGAGTGACATCATAGCTCTTCAGTACCTTGGAGAGGTCCCTAACAGCAGACTTTCCCATCACAATAAATCTTTTAATTTCCTGGCTGCTGGTGCCAAGACTGTTGACTGTGGAGTCAAGCAGACTGAAAGATATAAAATTAAAAATGTAAAGCCAAACAGAGCTGGCCAGAGAAAATGGCTGCATATTGCTGAACACTGCAAAGCCAAAGATGTAAAGTGAAAAATCTTTGAAGATATTAATATGTGAGTAAGATTAAAAATTATCACTACTTAGTACTTTATTTTACATAGTAATCTTCTTTAAAATATTTCCTTACTTTTTTGTTCTGGTTTGGGTGAGAATTTACAAAGTAAATTAACTTTCCATTCAGCAATTCATAAATATTTTGGCTTTTAGTGTTGGTTATAATTCCCATAAAAGAGCAACATTCTTTCCTCTTCCATTCTGTGTTTTCTGTTTCCATTTATTTTTCCTTCCTATATCTTCTTGACTTCTGAAATTTGTTCCTGGGCAAATGTGCATGCTATTCTGGTACTATTCATTTTATATCTGATGGCTTAGTCCAGAGCAAGTTTGCTACTAATGTAACAGTGATGCTTCTATGGCATCAAATCCACCACAGGCTCCACAGAAGGAAAAATAAAAAGATGTATCATTTACAGTTCCCAAAAATCTGTTTGAGCTATTGGTCAGTTTTGACTTGTTGGCAATTAAGTTCAGTGTATTATTGGTTACACATTGATTGTAATTTCAGTTCCAGGTTTGCAGAGTGTCTAAGGATCATAATTTTCAGAGTTCAACCAGTATCTACGAGAACAGTAGTCTAGTCTTTATGATTTTGATATCCAGGATCTTCTATTTATGATTGCAATTAGAGTACTTAATATCAGTACTCAAGTACCATCTAATTCTTCTGATCTCTAGTTGAGGTTTATGTGGTTCATTAGTCCTGGTTGTTTCCTGTGTCTTTGGTTTTCATCATTCTTCTTTCCTCCAGCCAAGAAGAGGCCAATATTTCTGTTCTAGATAGCCATTCACACCTTTTAAGTCCCGAGGTGCTGCTCATCAAAGTTGGATGTAGTTCATTGACTTTGTAGAATAAGTTATGTCAGCTGTCCTTGATCTGTGGAAAAATGGTCTTGAGAATATATTCTTTTAAGGGCTGAAATACATTGTAATTTTGGAGTCTGTTTTTCAAGTCTAGTAGATAAAATTTAAATGATTTTGCTCAGGTTACATCCATGTGTTCATTATGGTTTGCAGACATAAGACATTCAAAGCACTTACAAATAAAATATTTTCACTTACTTTATAAGGCCTCTCACTATACCATGGCTTTGGTTTTATTTTTTTAAATATAGATACTATTGTGGATGATTTTTTAGGAGTTGTTGTTATTGTTGTTATGTGCCATTGAGTCAACTATGACTCATATTTATCCTATGAACAAAGAATCAGAACCCTGTCTTTTCCTGTGAAGTCCTCACTATCTCTGCTATATGTGAGACCATTGTTGCCGTCATTCTGTTAAATATCTAGTTGAGGGTCTTATTTTCTTTTACTGTCCCTCCATCTTTTTTCTAAGGACTGCTCCCTCCTAACAACATGTCCAAAGTATGCAAGACAGGATAACACCATCCTTGCCTCCAAGAAGTACCCTGGTTACATTTTCTCCAAGAAATATTTGGGGTTCGGGGAAGTCCATGAGCTATCCAGTACTTTTGCCTAACATCCAACTCAAAAGCATCAATTCTTCTTCTGTCATTCTTAGTCAATGTCTAACATTCGGATACATAGTAAGCAATTGAAAATGTCATGGCTCAAGTCAGGAAAGAGAGTGTAATTTCAGTAAGAACTAAGTTTGTACTTAGTTTCTTTTTTAATATAATATGCATACTTGATATAATATGTATTATAGCAGTCTATACTACTAATTTTGTTTTATATAATGTGCTTAATTATATAATAAAATGCATTTTCAGGCTGAGTTCTGTATAGTAATATCTCTACACTGAAGTAAAGAACTACTCCAGGCTTTGGTTTCAGTTCAGAACTCAAACCCAAATCATCCAGCAATGTTTACCTCAGAGAAATGATAAGTCAGCTTCTCCTTCAAGTATCTGGCAAGAACAGAAAAACCTGTAACGGTAGCCAGCACAAATGCAAGAAGCCTCAGGTCACATCTAGCCTCTATTTCTCAACAGCAGTGTTGAGTCTCTACACCACCATAAACATCAGGTCTTGCCTCCAGGCTCTCGTTTTCACCAAGGTCTTGCTCCAGTTTCCCTAAATTTTGCTCATCTCAAGTCTTAGTACCTAAGTCTTACTACTCAGTGTGAGAAGCAGTCTTTCTCTTATCCTAATCCCACAGCTGTTAATAATCTGTAAGACTATGTGTCTGTATTTAAGGTAGCTGGAGACAGGGATGCTTAATGTAATGGCTAAAAAAAATAGCCAACTTTTAGGCTAATACCACAGGTTCCTATATATATCTGTTTAAAACAGGTTATATTACATTTAATTTAAAAAATGAAATCAATCCATACTTATTTAAGGAGTGTTGGTGGAATAATCCTTAAGAAGTGGTACTGCTAATCCAGAGGAGAAAGATGGACAAGCTCCGATGATGAGATTTATAGCCTTGAGAACCTGTCGGGTCAGCTATGAGTCAATTCAGACTAAATGGTAATGTATGAGTGAGGAGTTACACTTACTTTTTTTTAAAAAAAAATAAAGATTCAAAAGAAATGAAAATAATCTCTGATTTTTCTATACATAGAATATAAATGGTTAACATTTTGACCTATGTCCTTCCAAAATGTCAACTGAATTTTATTTTGCTTTTTAAAATGCATACTGTTTCTGGCATATCTAAGGCTGGGGGTTTTGCCAGAAAATGTGGAGGACAAGTGTCTAACTGTCTGATTGGAAGAGATACATTTTTGTCTGCATTCTCAAGAAAGGTAATCCAAAAGAATGTGGCAACTGTCAAACAATATCATTAATACCTTATTCAGCAAAATACTGCTGAAGATAATTGAAAAATGGCTAGAATAGTACATAGAGAGAGAACTGCCAAATGTTTGAGCTGCATTTAGGAGTGGCACCAAGGGTATCATTGCTGACATCAGATGGATCCTGACTGAAAGAGAATAATTCCAGAAGAATGTCTATTTGTGCT
>NW_006399944.1:5478000-5478651 GCF_000299155.1 Elephantulus edwardii | reverse complement strand
ATATTCAAAAAAGCTTAAATAGGCATTTTTCTGGTATTCTTTACTTTCAATAAGGATCTATCTGATATCACCTTCATTATGTAGATGATACAACCTTGCTTGCTAAAAGTGAGGATGACTTGAAGCACTTGGTGCAGAAGATCAAAGAGTATGGATTGCATCTCAATGTTAAGAAAACAAAGATTCTTACCACTGGACCAAATGATAACATCATGATAGAAGGAGAAAAGATTGAAACTGTCAACAACTTCATCTTATTTGGATTCACAATTAACACCCTTTTTACTAGCAGTCAGGAAATCAGGAGATGTACTGTACTGGGAAAGTTGCAGTTAGGACTTCTCCAAATTGTTGAGGAGTAATGATGTCAGTTTGAGGATTAAGGTGTGTCTGTTTTGGGTCATGGTAGTTCTGATCACTTGTTATGCATCTGAGAGCTAGATAGTGAATAAGGATGACAGAAGAAGAATTAATGCCTTTGGGCTGTGGTGTTGGAAAAGAGCACTGAATATCCCATGGACCATCAACAGAACAAGCATGTTTTGGAGATAGTGCAGCCAGAGTACTTTTTTTTTTTTAAATTTAGGCTGTTTATTTTTCATTTCAATGAACATCTACAGAGATTTTGGGATTCCATTCATTCATTGTTGC
>NW_006399944.1:5474104-5475497 GCF_000299155.1 Elephantulus edwardii | reverse complement strand
TTTCTATTTCATTTATCTCTGCTCTAATTTTTATAATTTCAGTTTTTTTAGAAGCTGATGGGTTTTCTTGCTGAAAAAGAACAGAGTACTTTTTTGAGGCAAAGATAAAGAGACTTTGCCTTATATATTTCAGGCACACACTACGAAGGGCTATTCCTTGATAAGGGACATGATGCTTGGAAGGGTCAGCAAAGAACAGGAAGACCCTCAAGCAGGTGCACTGTCACAGTGACTGCCACAATGAACTCTAATGTGTTGGGAAGTGTGAGAATGGCAAAGGATAAGACAGAGTCTAGATCTGTTGTTCATAGGGTTTCTGTGGGTGGCACTTACCTTAACGGCACACAACAACAACAACTATACTACTACACATCTGAGAGCTGGTCAATGAATAAGGATAACAGAAGAATTGATGCCTTTGAACCATGATAACAGAAGAATTGATGCCTTTGAACCAAGGTGTAGAAAAAGAGTATTGAATATCCCATGGAATGCCAAAAGAACAAACAGGTATGCTTTTTAGAAGGTGTAGCTTGAGTGTTCCTTTGAAGGCAAAGATGATAAAGCTTCATCTCACATACTTTGGGCATGTTGTTAGAAGAGGCTATTCCCTGGTGAGAGACAAATCTTGCTTAAAACAGTGGAGGGACAGCAAAGGAGAGGAAACCCTCTACCAGGTGGATTGACACAGTGAATATAGAAATGAGCTTGCATGTGTTAGAGATAAGCATGGGACAGTATAGCCACAGGTTCAGAAATACTGTTTATAAGGTCCTGTGAGTCATACTGACAGCACAACACTTAACAATGTATATGTGAATAGTAATTTGTTTGCATACAGAAATGTGGTTTTACCACATTCTTTCTCTTGAACTGTAAACATTTTTTCCTCTTTTTTGATTAATAATTTTAAATGCATATATATATATATATATCATATTCTTTCCATTTAATTTTTCCCCATTTATTCATCGTTGCTCATTTTCCTCTCTGCCCATACTTCCTCCCCAATGTCATATTTCTCTTTGAAGAAAAAAATAGTTTTATTGTTATACAATCCCTCCATGCAGTCCACAGTCAACTTTACTATCCATTTCTTTTTCTGGAATCTTGTCATGAAAAGAATACCTAACCCTATATTCCTTTTAAACAGTTCTCTCCCTCATCTGTTTAAATGCAGTACTCATTATTTATCCCCTTTTTGACATTTTTCATCACCTTCTGGTGATGAAGTATTGATGATAAAAAAACCATTTAATTGTTTTCCTTGGTGAGCTAATTCATTTTATCTTTTAATGAATATTCTCATAGATTTTTGAAAGGATATATCTTGGAAATAAAATTTTAAAAATCATAGGCTATATATTTTAATTAATTCACCTAATATTAATAA
>NW_006399944.1:5471304-5473046 GCF_000299155.1 Elephantulus edwardii | reverse complement strand
AATTGGCCCAGTGGTGAGAATCTTAGTCTTCTTGATATTGAGCCTCAATCCATATAGGAGGCTGCAGTCCTCGCCCCTCTGCAGCAAGTGCTTCAGGTCCTCCTCAGTTTCAGGAAGCAGGGTTGTGTCATCTGCATATCACAGATTATTGATAGATCTTCCACCAATCTTGACCGCACATTCCTCCTCTTAGAACCCAGCCTCCCAGATAATCTGTTCTGCATACAAGTTGAAAAGGTATGGAGACAGAACACATCCCCGGCGTATGCCCTTCCCAATTTTGAACCATGCAGTGTTTCCTTGGTCTGTTTTGACGACTGCCTCTTGGTCCAAGTATAGGCTTCTTATTAGTACAATCAAGTGTTCTGAGATTCCCATTCTTCTGAGAGTCAGTCACAGTTTGTTATGATCCACACAGTCAAATGCCTTTGCATAGTCAATGAAACACAGATATACATTCCTTATAAAAATATGGGCTTTTATGTTACAAATTTTGTTTCAGTTTGAATTTCTTTCGTGTTTATTCTTATGTAGTCAGAATATCATAATTGGATTCACAAAATTAATTTATAAATTAAGTCTGATTTTCTTTATTTCTAATATTTGTTTTGGGCAGATAAGTAGTGATATTTTAATATTTCCCAAATTTCTGAAATCGGCATCTTCGAGTTTATGAGTTATAAATATTTATGACTCAAACAAGGACAAATCATACTTAGCTTTATACAAAATGGACTGTGTAAATACCAGATGGAAAGAATAGACAGACAGATCTAATTATCAGCAGGCCAGTACAGCCATAAGTTATGGAACATATTGAAATAATCATGTTTAATCAACTAAAAAATGAGAACTTTGTCACATTAGAACAATTCTGAAATGGAGTTTCTGAACTACAGTTACTCGTAGAAGTAGGGATGTAGGCAACACTTGTTATATATGCATTTATGCATCTTGAGAAAAACTGGCAGAATATGGATTTGGATGAAAATACCAGAGACAACGATGGAATTATTGTTGTTTTTCTGTGTTATAGAATTGACAGTGAATCATACATCAAACCTGAACCTTGCCCTATACTGTGCCATCATCATCATCTTCAACACACTCCAGCCCACTGTTACACTCAGCATGTCAATCTGGTTACAGGCTTTCTTCTGTTTCACAGACTCCCTTCCTTTCCAAGCATGATGTTCTTTCTCAAGAATTAGATCCTGACAACATGCCCAAAATATATGAGACATAGTTTCACCATGTTTTCTTCCAAGAAGCACATAGTTTATTTCACTGTTTGTTTTCTTGACAGTCCATAGGATATATAGTACCGTTCTTCAACAACACACCTCAGAGGCATCTATTCTCCTTCTGTCAAACTTAATAATGTTCAACTTTCAGATGCATAGCAAGCCAATGAGAATACCATGGTTTGGATCAGACACAGTTTAGCCTTCAACCTGACATCAGTAATCTAGAGAGGTCTTTGAAAGAAGATTTTTTCCGAATACAGTTCATTTTTTCATTTCTTCACTACTGGCATTGAAGGTGTTGATAGTGGATTCTAGTAACATGAAATTGCTATCAACTCTAAACTTTTTTCTCTAATATGTTGTTGTTGTTATGTGCCATCGAGTCATTTCTGACTCATAGTGACCCTATGCACAACAGCTCTAAACCCTGCTCTATCCTGCGCCAACCGCACCGCCTCTGACACACCCATCCCGATTACCCCAGTCACTGAAACA
>NW_006399944.1:5457662-5469559 GCF_000299155.1 Elephantulus edwardii | reverse complement strand
TTTTTTTTTTTTTTGTTGCACTCTAATCCAGATTGGAAACTCTATTCCTTGATTTTCTGGACCAAACACTGTAAGCCCTCTTCACTTTGAGCCAGCAAGATTCTTTTGAAACAACAGCTCTTTGAAAACCACATGAATAATAGAGGAACACTTTTAGATATGGTACTGGAGATTGAACCCACAGATTGGAAGGCACTAAAAAAAATGAGGAGGAAAAGCTGCAAGCATCCATTAAATATTGAGACATGGGATATATAGAATATGAATGTAGGAAAATTGGACATCATAAAAAATGTAATGAAGAAATGTTCCAAATCACCACCAATAAGAGAGATGCCAGTCAAAACCACAATTATATATCATCTTACACCAGTAGAAGTGGCAAAGTTTAGCAGGGCAGCAAGTAATAAATGTTAGAGAGGATGTGGTGACATAGGAACTCTGATACGTTGTCGGTGAGATTGTAAAATGGTAAAACCACTCAGGAAGGTAGTTTGACATTTCCTCAGGGAGCTGAACATAGAAATTCCATATGACCTAGCTATGCCACTACTTGAAATATACCCCAAGAATATGAGTACTGAGATACAAACAGAAATTTGTATACCAATGTTCATAGCAACATTAGTCATCATAGCAAGAACATGGAAACAGTCCAAATGACCAACCACAATGAATTAGATTGAGAAATATGGTTCAGTCACCGGGTAGAGTACTATGCAGCATACAGGAGCATTAATTTTGTAAATTACTACCAAACATGGAGAACATTATGCTAAGTAAACTAACACAATTTCATAAAGACAAATCCTGTATAAAATCATTATTGGAGAGCAAATAGAAGGACCTGGGTGGGTGCTTAATCATAGTGTCATACAATTTGACAGGTGGAGGGAAGAATGAGTAAAGTAAAAAAAAGAGGAAAGACCTGGTGTGAAGAACAATGAATATAACTTTATGAACTTTGTATATAAGCCAGCATAAATTAAAAAAAATAATAAAATGGAATACATAAAGGTTGACATTCTAGGCATTATTGAATTGAGATGGACTGGCTTTGGCCACATTAAATTAGAAAAGACCAAAATGGATGTCAGAAGAGACTCTGAATACAGCACTAGAGTGCTGAGAAGCCAAAACAAAGGGGGGGAAAATAAAGAAGTAAAGGAGATGAATAGAAGATTTCAAATGGCAACTTGGGAAGATAAAGCAAATGAAATGTGTAAAGGGCCAAACTCACTCAGCATTTCTTAAACTAAAGGAACTAAAGAACACATTCAAGCCACAAGTTTCAATGCTTAAGGGCGCTATGAGTAGAATATTGGATGATCCAAAAAGCATTAAAAGAAGATGGAAGTATTATACAGAGTCACTGTACCAAAAAGAATTGGCTGATACAGAAGGAGTTCAAGAAATAACATAGGATCAAGAGGCAATGAGGATGATGTTCAGGCTGTTCTAAAGGACGTGACAAAAAATAAAGCCCCAAAATTGATGGAATCCCAATTGACATATTTCAACAAACAGATGTTGCCTTGGATGTGCTTGCCAGATTGTGCTAAAAAATGCTGAAGGACAACTACCTGACCAACCGACAGGAAGAAATCCATGTTTATTCCCACTCAAAAAATAGGTGACCTGAAGGAGTGTAGAAATTATCAAACAATATCACTGATATCACATATTAGCAAAATCCTGCTGAAGATTATCTAGAAATGACTGGAACAGTACATTAACAGAAAACTACCATAAACACAAGCTGAATTTAGAAGAGGGTGTAGTAGTAGAGACACTATTGCCAATGTTAGGTGGGTCTTAGCAGAAAGCAAAGAGTACCTGAAGAATATCTGCCTGGGTTCTATTCATGCTCCAAAAGCTTTTGATTGTGTGGATCACAACAAATTGTGGCTAACCTTGAGGAAAATGGGAATCTCAGAACACATGATTGTGCGTATTTGAAATATATACTTGGAAATGGAAACAGTCCTCAGAACAGAGCAAAGAAACACTACATGGTTCAAAATCAAGAAAAGAATGTATCAGGGATGCAATCTGTCTTCATACCTTTTCAACCTATATTCAAAACTGCTCATTCGGAAAGCTAGGCTTTATAAGGAGGAGTAGGGCATCAGGATTGGAGGAAGACTCATCAACAACCTACGTTATGCAGATGACACAACCATGTTTGTTGAAACTGAAGTGGACCTAAAGTGCTTGCTGTAGAACATCAAAGACTGAAGTCTTCAATATTGATTGAAACGAAATATAAAGAAGAACAAAATTCTCACCACTTTCCCAATTGACAGCACCATGATAGATGGAGAGAAGATTGAGGTTGTTACTTTACAGTCTCCTAGGCTCCACAATCAACACTCTTAACACATGAGTCAGGAAATCAAAAGACAAGTTGCATTGGGAAAATCTAAAGACTAAGATGTGCCTAGTTCAGGCCATGATTTCACAATTCCTTTCTATGCATCAGTGATCAGGACAAAACCTCAGGATGACAGAGAAGATTCAATGCCTTCAAACTGTGGTGGTGGAGAAGAGTCTTGAACATATCATGGACTTCCAAGAAAACAAATATGTCTGTCTTGGAGAAGGTGAAACTACATTTCACCTTGGAGGCTAGGATTGTGAAGCTCTGTCTCACATACTTGGAGCATATGACAAGGAGGGACCAATTTTTGGAGAATTACCTCAAGCTCAGAAGGGTGGAGGGACAGTTCAGGAGAAGAAGAGCTTGGATGAGAAACATTGATACAGTAAGAGGGGCAATGAGGGTTGGTGTGTTGGAATCATTTAAGACTGACTCGGGACATGGCTGGCTTTAGAACTGCTGTACACAGTCACTATGGGTTGCAGTGACTCAATGGCACATAACAACAACATAATCTACTGGGATAGGGAATGAAGTGAGAAAAAAATGGGGTTGTATTCATAGACAAAAGGTTTTTGCAAAATCCATCCTGAAGTACAATGCTTTGAGTGACAGAATTCTATCTATACTTATCTGGAAACTCTATGAAATTGGAGAAACAATGATAGTTATAGAAAGGCCTCAAGTCTTTTGTTCTGAGGGTTGCTATGACAACAACAGGTGGAATAAGGAATACTAGTGGCCTATTGGCAAGAAGCTCACTGCAATTAATACCTAAGGCAGGTGATTCTGATTCAAGGATAGGCAATCTCCTCCCGTGCAATTAACTGCCTCTGATAACCTGCAGGAGGGTCAGCTATATGGACCAGTTCTTATGCAATGGTACACAACAGCAATAACAACAACAACATGGGCAGAATATTAAGAGAGTCAGGAAGCATCAAAACAAGATAGAAGGAGTATACAGAATCACTGTACCCAAAAGAACTGTCTGACACAGAAAAATGTCAAGGAACAGCATATGATCAAAAGGCAATGGTGATGAAAAAGAAAGTTCAAGCTGCTCTGAAGCACGTGGCAAAAAAAACAAACACACACAGGACCCCAGGAATTAATAGAATACCAATTGACATATTTGAACAAACAGATGCTGCCCTGGATGTGCTCACCAGGTTGTGCCCCAAAATCTGGAGGACGACTACCTGGCCAACTGACAGGAAGAGATTCATATTTATTCCCACTAAAAAAAAAAACAAAAACAAAAACAAACAAACAAACAAACAATAAAAGAAAAACATGATCTCACAGAGTGTGGAAATTATCAAATTATATTACAAATATCACATGCAAGCAAGATTCTGCTGAAGATTATTCAAAAGTGATTGGAATAACACATCGGCAGAGAACTGTCAGAAGTACAAACTGGGTGTAAAAGGCGCCATGGCACTAAGGACATCAGAGCCAATGGCTCTTGTCTGAGAGCACGCAATTCAGTCAGTGTCTTTCTGTATTTAATTGATTATGTAATTACATTTGACTGTGTAGATCACACAAACTGTGAAACTGTGACTGCTAACCTTGAAAAAAAATGAGAATCCCATAACAATTGTGCTAATGAGAAACCTAAACATGGACCAGGAAGCAGTCCCCAGAAAGAAAACATGCAAGGAAACACTGTATGGTAAAAATCAGGAAAGCAGTAAATCAGGAATGCATCTTATCTCCATACCTTTTCAATCTATATTCTGAACAAATCATTTGGGAGGCTAGACTTTAAGAGGAGGAGTGTGGCATCAGGATTCGAGGAAGGCTCATAAACAACCTGCATTATGCAGACTATTCTATCTTGGTTGCCCAAAATTAAGAATATCAGAGACATTTGCTTCAGAAGGTCAAAGACTGAAGTCTTCAATATAGTTTGAAGAATATACATCAAGAATACAAAGATTCTCACCACTGTGCCAATTGATACCATGATAGATGAACAAGATATTGAGAATGTTCACAATTTCAGCTTGCTTGGGTCCACAATCAACACTCTTCGCCTCAGCAGTCAGGAAATAAAAGGATGAATTGCAATGGGAAAATATGTTGTTAGGAGCCCCACTAGAGTGCTGAAGAGCAATGATGTCAGTTTAGAGACTGAAATGCACCTGATCCAGGCCCTGGTCTTTGTAGGTACTTGCTATGCATCTGGATAGTGATCTGGATAATGACAGAAGAACAATTGATGCCTTTAAATTGTTGTGCTGGATAAGAGTATTGAGCATGCCATGGACTGCCAAGAGAACAAACAGGCTTGTCCTGAAAAGAGTGAAACCAAGTTGCTTATTGGAGGCAAGGATTTTGAAGCTCTACCTCATGTACTTTGGGCATATTACCATGAGGAACCAGTCTTAGAGAAGAACATTATGTTTGAAAGGGTGGAGGTATAAAAGAGGAAGACCCTGGATAAGATTAATTGACACAGTTAAAGGAGGAATGGAGGTTGGTGTGTTGAATACAGTGAGACTGGCTCAGGACAGGACAGGGTTCAGAGTTATTGGACATATGGTTGTTATGAGTCACAGGTAACTCAAGGGCACATAACAACAGCAAGAAAAACACACTTTTTTTCCAGTCTGAAATTGATTAAATATGCAATCAAAACTTATTAATAATAATTAGTGTATAGAATTCAAAAGTATAGAAACAAGGAGGAAGGGCTAGTAGTTAGAAATTATGGACTTGTTGACAGAAAGGAAGTTGGAGACCTGATGGTTGCCTTTTGTACGATCAATGATTTATTAATTACAAATACCATTTTTAAAAAAATCAATGGAATGCTAACTTTAAAAGTCATTATTTCACTCTTGCTTTTGGCATACAGATACTGATACTGTATAGTAAATGTGGATATTTATAACTATGCTGAAAAGTGAGTTGAAGGCTAAGATACTCAACTTAAGAGTACTTTAAGAATACAGATAGTCCCTCAGATAGGTTCAATGCACCTATAAACGGTAGTTAAGAATCAGCTGCTATACAGTCTCTTGTAATAAAAATTCCAAGGATATGCAATGGTTTATAATAACAAATAAATACTCTTTTGTACTTCACATCAAACCATTGCTATCTCTGGTTGTCTAAGGTTTATTATTCACATGTCTTTCCTAGTCAATGATTAACTATTTTGTATTGAAATAATTATTGTATTAAGGAGAGAAGATTAGGATGGGACACAAGCTCCACCTTCTTAGAGGCTTATATAAACTCATGGGACCTTAGCATCAGGCATCTTTTAGTTTTGGTAAAGCTCACTCATGTGGCACTTAGCTTTCAGCTTGCATCACCTACACCATCCAGCCATGCCATAACCTACATTCTACAGGATCCTGGTCCTTCATTCATCAGTTTCTCCAAGACCAACCTGCTACATAAGATCACATGAGTCATTCTCCTAATGGGCCTGAGTCTCTGGGAGATCTTGTAGGGAATTATCAAATCCAAGGAACATGAAGGAGCTGGGAAAATGAAAAAAGGAGGAGTGTTTGATGTCAGGAATTATAGACTTATATGGCTGGTCAAGCATTTGGGACTATGTTGACCTGAAACTTCATATAAATAGTTTTGAACCATGTTGACATACGTGAGCCCTTAAGTGTAGTTAATGTGTCAATTCATCTTGTTGAGGGTCTTACTCACCTTTTCTGACCCTCCACTTTTTCTCTTGTGGCCTAGGGGTAAATAGTTGCACTGGCATCCTAAAGGCAAGTGGTTCAAATCCACCAAAGAAAGGTGAGCAGTCTCCTCCTGTGTGATTTATTGTCTCTGGAAACTCACTAAAGCGTCAATTATGAGTCTGTGAATGTCTATATCATCTCTCTTTCTCTCTATTGTTGTTGTTGTTGTTGTTAAGTGCCATCGAGTGGCAGCGTCAATTATGAGTCTGTGAATGTCTATATCATCTCTCTTTCTCTCTATCTCATCTATAAATATATCTGTGTCATCTATATCTGTATCTATATCTATATCTATTTATATTTCTACATCTATATCTATATCTGTATCTGTATCTATCTATATAATCTCTGTTATAAATATCATGCTGTTTTTGGATCATAGTTTATGTATAATTTTTAAATCTTTTGTATCTTTACTGAATTTTGTATTTTTGTTGTCATTTCATAAAAAATTAAAAAGATATGCCAAAACCTCTAAATATGATTATGGCCTTGTCTAGTCCCTTTTTTATTTTGTCAAAGTTTGCTTCAAATATTTTAGGGAATTAAAATTCTTGTATCTTTCTGTTGAATAAATCCTTCTGTAATTAAAGATAAAGGTCTTCTTTATCTATAGTCATATTTCTTGCATAAAAGTCTGTTTTTTCTATTAATAGCCACACAACTTATTTTGTGCTTACTATTGACATGGTCCATCATTTTTCTTTATTCAATCCTCAGATATTTTAAAAAATATTTCAAAAACTTTCTAAAGTTTAAGATTGGATTTTATTTGTTTTATATCTAAACACAATATAAAATTTGAATTGGTATTCCTTAAATTGTCATTATAATTGAGTTGTGTTGTACTTGTGTATAATTGGAACCAATCCATAGGTGACCCTCTAGGTTTCCAGGGGCAGTAACAGTGTGGGAGTTGATGATCTTGCTCCTGTGGAACAGATGGTGGACTTAAACTGTGTACTTCTGTGTTTGCAGTACAATTCCTTATGTTATTTGTTTTATTTTATGCTATTACAATTCTCTTATTCTTCCTTTTGTGGATTTTTATTTTTATTAATTAACATTTATTGTTATTGTTTTTATGCCCTATCAAGTCACCTGTGACTCATAGCAACACTATGTACAACAGCGCTAAGCCCTGCTCTATCCTGTGCCAATCTTACTGTCTCTGATACACTTATCTCCATTACCCCAGTCATTGAATCAAGCCATCTCATTGAGGGTCTTCCTCTCCTGTGCTGTCCGTCCACCATCCCCAAAATGATGTCCCTCTAAGGACATAGCCTGCCTTGCAACATGTTCAAAGTATGTAAGACAAAGCTTCAGAATCCTTGCCTACAAAGAGCAGCCTGGTTTCACCCTCTCTAGGACAAACCTATTTGCTCTTTTAGCAGTCCTTGGTATACTCAATGCTCTTCTCCAATACCACAGCTCAAAGACATAAATTCTCCCTCTATCATCTCTACTCATTGTCCAGCTCTCTGTCTCATAACAAATGATTGCAAAGACATGGCCTATATCAGACACACCTTAGTCTCCAGACTGACATCGTTACTCTTCAATACTTTGGAGAGGCTTCTGACAGCAGACATTCCCAATGCAATTCCTCTTTTAATTTTCTAGCTGCTTGTGCCAAGAGTGTTGATTGTGGACCCAAGCAAACTAAAACTGTTCAATCTCTTCACCATCTACCATGATTCTGCCAGTTGGCTCAGTGGTGAGAATCTTTGTTCTCTTGATATTGAGATTCAGTCCATATTGAAGGCTGTATTCCTTGACCTTCTGCAGCAAGCATTTCCTTTGTTTCTGCAAGCAGAGTTGTGTCATCTGCATAACGCAGCTTATTGATGAGTCTTTCTCCAATCCTGATGCTACATTTTTCCTCATATAGCCTAGCCTTGCAAAGAAGCTGTTCTGCATATAGATTGCAAAGGTATGGAGAAAGGACACATCCTTGGTGTACACCCTTTCCATTTTGAACCATGCAGTGTTTCTTTGCTCTGTTCTGATGACTGCCTCCTGGTCCAAGTAAAAGTTTCTCATAAGTACAACCAAGTGTTCCGGGATTCCCATTCTTCTCAGAGTCAGCCACAGTTTGTTGTGGTGCACACTGTCAAATGCCTTTGCATAGTCAATGAAACATAGATAGACATTCCTCTGGTACTGCCTGCTTTCAGCCAAGATCCATCTAACATTAGCTATAATATCCCTAGTACCTTAGCCTCTTTTAAACCCAGCCAGCACTTCTTACTCTATTTATTTATCTATATTAATTTTTAATTATTACCCTTTTGCATTGTTGTTGTTGTTGTTAAGTACTGTCAAGTCGCAGGTGACTCATAGCAACCCTATGAAGGAGAGTCCTTGACACTTGGGTGCCTTTCATCCTCTCTCCAAGTTCGTAGGGTTTCCGGAGGCAAACTATTATGGAAGTGGATGCCACTCCTTCTTCCACGCTTGTTCAATCAGGGAGTTCCACCCCACTCTCAGTCCGCATTGTAGCCAACCATTAACACATTTGACACATCCCTGTCACAGTGTTCAGCCTTACAGCAACCACAAGTGACCGTGGAACTGCAACTTGTACACCAGGGCTATACGATCTAGAGGAATGTCTGAACAAAAACAATGAAAGACTGGCCTGAGGCCCTCGGGCCCTTTTGGGTTTGAAGCCGCTCTGCCTTCAGCCCAAGGCCAAGCATGGCTTCCCTGGCTCCTGGGGGCAGAGTCGCCTTTCTCCAGAGACTGCCACAACACAACACAACACAACACAACACAACACAACACAGCACAACTCCCGCATACACAGCACCATCCTCTCTGGCCAAAGGATCACAGCCACTTGGGTGGAGCAAACCTGGGTGATTATGGCCCTTTGTCTCCTCCCTCCTCTTCTCCTTTTGGGTGTGAAGCCACTCTGCCTTCAGCCCAAGGCCAAGCGTGGCTTCCCTGGCTCCTGGAAGCAGAGTCGCCTTTCTCCAGAGAACGCCACAGCATAACACAACTCCCACCTACCTTTTTGCCTTAATCAGCCATTTTTACTACTGCATTTATTGCCTGCTGTTAGATTTTGATTGTTACCAGAAACAAATAAAAATTAAGGAATTTATAAATAACAGATCATGACTACAAGAAATAATAAAGTTATTTGTTGTTGTTGTTGTTGTTGTTAAGTGCCATCGAGTGGCTTGCAATAGCTACAAGAGCCCTAAATGCCATTCTCTCCTGTCCCAACCTCGGCATCTCAGACACACTCATTCGCACCACTCTACTCACAGAATTGATCCATCTCATCGAGGGTCTTCCTCTCCTGCGCCACCTCTCTACTCTGCCAAACATAATGTCGCTCTCCAAGGACCTGTCCTTTCTTGCAACATGCCCAAAGTATGTCAGACAAAGCTTCAGAATCCTTGACTCCAAGGAGCATTCTGGATTCACGCTCTCCAGGACAAACCTGTTTGTTCTCCTTGCAGTCCATAGTATATTCAACACTCTTCTCCAGCACCACAACTCAAAGGCATCAATTCTCTTTCTATCATCCCTGTTCACTGTCCAACTCTCTGATGCATAGCATGTAATTGCAAAGACTATAGCCTGGATCAGGCGCACCTTAGTCTCCAGTCTGATGTTGTTGCTCTTCAATACTCTTGAGAGGTCCGTCACAGCTGACTTTCCCAATGCAATTCATCTCCTGATTTCCTGGCTGCTGTTACCAAGAGTGCTGACTGTGGAACCAAGCAAACTAAAACTGTTAACTGTCTCAATCTCTTCACCATCCATACTAATGCTGCCATTGGTCCAGTGGTGAGAATCTTTGTTTTTTGATGTTGAGCTTCAATCCATATTGAAGACTGCAGTCCTTGACCTCCTGTAGCAAGCACTTGAGGTCCTCCTCAGTTTCAGCGAGCAGGGTTGTGTCATCTGCATAATAGAGATTGTTGCTAGATCTTCCATCAATCCTGATGCCACATTCCTCCTCGCACAGCCCAGCGTCTTGGATGATCTGTTCTGCATACAGAATGAAAAGGTATGGAGACAAAATACATGCTGGACTGACCCCTTTCTTGATTTTGAACCATCTAGTGTCTCCCTGCTCTGTTCTGACAGCAGTCTCTTGGTCCAAATATAGGTTTCGCATTAGCACAATCAAATGCTCTGGGATTCCCGTTCTTTTCACAGTCAGCCACAGCTTGTTGTGACCCACACAGTCAAAAGCCATAGTCAATGAAGCACAGATAGACATTCTTCTGGTATTCTCTGCTTTCTGCCAAGATGCATCTTACATTGGCTATAATATCCCTATTACCATGACCTCTTCTAAATCCAGCCTGCTCATCTGGCAGTTCTCTGTTGACATATTGTTCCAAACATTTTTGGATAATTTTCAGCAGAATATTGCTTGCATGTAATATCAATAATATTGCTCAATAATTTCCACACTCTATTGGGTCACCTTTCTTTGGAATGGGAACAAATACCAATTTCTTCCAGTCAGTTGGCCTGCTGGCTGTCCTCCAAATTTCCTGGCACAACTTAGTGAGCACATCCAGGACAGTGTCTGTTTGTTAAAATAAATCAATTGGTATGCCATCACCTTCTGGAGCCTTGTTTTTTGCCAATTCTTTCAGAGCAACTTGAACTTGCTCCTTCATCACCATAGGCTCTTGCTCATATGTTATTTCATGAAATTCCTCTGTGTCAGCCCGGCACATTCTATTAAGGATTATAGTAAAAGAATCTTTGCCTTTGTGTTGTTGTCTTGGAGAAGAGAACTGAATATTCATAGACTGCCAAAAGAACAAACAAGCATGTCTTGGAGTGGGTGTAGTTCAGGTATTACTTAGAAGGAGAATGATGAAATTCTATTTCACATACTTTACATATGTTGTTAAGAGAAACCAGAATTTACTTCTTTTCTTCCATTGTTTGAAAAGCGTTTTATTTTATTAATTTTAATGAAAGTTTACAGAGTCTTTGGATTTCCATTCATTCATTGTTGCACTTTTCTTCTTGCCCAGGCTCACCTCCAGATTGCTCTTCTCTTTGAAAAGTAAGGAAAAATGATTTCATTGTTCTATAATCCCTTCCTCCAAGTACACTCCACTATGCATCCTTCATTTTTATTGTTATGCAATCTCTCCCCCCCAAGTTCACTCCAGTATGCAGCCTTCATTCTGGACTCCTGTCATGACTATAATACCTAATCATATATCCCTTTTAAATAGTTCTCTCCCTCATCTGTTTCAATGCAGTATACATAATTTATCCCATCTTTCTCAGTCTTCCCCCAGGTGAAAACAGTCAGTCCCGTTTTGCAACAGAGGCACTATATAGTATTTGTTCTTTTGTGACTGAGATTTTTCATTCATCATAATGTCTTCCAGGGTCACCCATTTTTAATAATATTTCATGAGTTCCTTGTTTTCAAAGCAGCATAGTATGCCATTGTGTGAATATACCACAGCTTCTCTATCCATTCCTTTGTTGATGGGCACTTGGGTTGTTTCCAACTCTGCTTTATGAACAAAGCCACGATAAACATGGGTGTGTATATATCTGCTTGGGTGATCATTATGGTTTCTTTAGGGTATATTCCCAGTAGTGGAATTGCTGGGTCAAATGGTATTTCTATTTACAGCTTTTTGAGAAAGCACCATACTGCCTTCCATAGTGGTTGCACCATTTTACACTCCCACCGGCAGTGAATTGTTGTTGTTGTTGTTATGTGCCGTCGAGTCGTTTCCGACTCATAGCGACCCTATGCACAACAGCCCTAAACCCTGCTCTATCCT
>NW_006399944.1:5449912-5456970 GCF_000299155.1 Elephantulus edwardii | reverse complement strand
TTTAGTTGAGCTGTCTCCAAGGGAAGGTGATGTGTCCTGTAGAACTCCTGAGTGGATTATGTTTCCCTTTGCCGGAAAGGGTTCCAATTTCTCCATAACCTCACCAGAATTTGCCATTTGCTGTTCTATTAAATTGTGTTATTCTTACTGGGGTGAGATGATATTTCATAGTTGTTTTCAGAATTTACTTGTGAGGAAATAGAAAAGAAGATTAAATCTTTAAAAAAACTTTTTTAAAGGAAACTTTTGTGGCCTAGTTATAAAATGCTGCATTGAAATCCTGAAAGCACGTGGTTTGAATTTGCCAGCTGCTCCTCAGGGACAGAATGTGCCATCTTCTCCCCTGTGATTAAATTGTCTCTGAAAATCCATTGGAAGGGAAGCCATGGGTTGGTTCCAACAACCACCACCCAGGGTTTTAAAGGAATGGATTAACTGTTGGGCTGTTAATCTATACCTTGACTGTTTTGAACTGACCAGCTGCTACCCAGGAGAAGGAAGAGACTGTCTCTGACATTTAAGATTTACAACCTCAGAAACTGGATAGCAGGTCACCAAGACATGGAATCTATTCGACAACAGTGGGTTTAGGCTTTTTATTTGGGTTTAGAAGGGGTCATGGTACTAGGGATATTGTGCCTAATGTTAGATTGATCTTGGCTGAAAGCAGGGAGTACCAAAGGAATGTATATCTGTGTTTCATTGATTATGCAAAGGCATTTGACTGTGTGGACCATTAACAAACTGTGGCTGACTCTGAGATTAATGGGAATTCCAGAACACTTGATCGTGCTGATGAGAAACCTATACTTAAAATACAGTCGTCAGAACAGAGCAAGGAAACACTACATGGTTCAAAATTGGGAAGGGCATACGCCGGAGATGTGTCCTATCTCCATACCATTTCAACCTATATGCAGAACAGATCATCCGGGAGGCTGGGCTCTATGAGGAGAAATGGGGCATCAAGATTGGTGGAAGATCTATCAACAATCTGCTTTATGCAGATAACACAACCCTGCTTGCTGAAACTGAGGAGGATCGGAAGCGCTTGCTGCAGAGCGTCAAGGACTGCAGTCTTCAGTATGGATTGAGGCTCAATGTCAAGAAGACAAAAATTCTCACCACTGGACCAATTGGCAGCATCAGGATAGATGGTGAAGAGATTGAGATTGTTCACAGCTTTAGTCTGCTTGGCTCCACAGTCAACACTCTTGGCACCAGCAGCCAGAAAATTAAAAGACATATTGCAATGGGAAAGTCTGCTGTTAGGGACCTCTCTAAAGTACTGAAGAGCAATGGTGTTTCTCTGGAGACTAAGGTGCATCTGATACAGGCCATGGTCTTTGCAATCGCATGTTATGCATCAGAGAGTTGGACAATGACTAGGGAGGATAGAAGGAGAATTGATGCCTTTGAGTTTTGGTGTTGGAGAAGAGTTTTGAGGGTACCATGGCCTGCTAAGAAAACAGATTCGTCTTGGAGAGGGTTAAACCGAGCTGCTCTTTGGAGGCAAGGATTCTGAGGCTTTGTCTAACATACTTTGGTCATGTTGTAAGGAGAGACCAGTCCTTAGAGAGGGACATCATACTTGGGAGGGTAGAGGGCCGGCACAGGAGGGGAAGGCTCTCTATGAGGTGGATTGATTCGGTGACTGGGTTAATCGGGAGAGTGTGTCTGAGACAATGAGATTGGCATAGGACAGAACAGAGTTTAAGGCTGTTGTACCTAGGGTCGCTATGAGTTGCAAGCCACTCAAAGGCACTTAACAACAACAGAGTAAACTATATTATTACAATAATACAAAATGTTGTTACTCAAAAACAAGAGGATAAACAGGATAAGTTGTGGTAAAGTTCTCTTATTTAAGTGACAAAATTATTAAAAATGTTTAAGTTATACTCTAAAGCATATTTTTGTAAAGGATATTAGCTCTGGGGTAGAATTCCAAGTTAGCAGTTTTTTTGTTTCTGTTTTCACCTTTCAGCTGCTAAATGATGATTACATTATTTCCTGCATTCAGTTTTTCTTAAAAAGTTAATCTGTGTCCCACAGCTGCTTCTTTGAATGTAATATATCTTGTAGGCTTTGTAGTTTCCCCTCTCTGTTGCTGGTTTTTTGCTTTGTTTAGTTTTTACTTTTTTTTCTTATCAGTTTGACCATTATGTGCTTTACTTTGAATTCCTGTATACTTATTCTGCTTATAATTCTTTTCATTTCTTCAACACTGTCTTTATTTGATGTATTAACTCCTATGAAGATTATTGGCAGTTATCTTTACAATTACCATTTCTTTTTTAAGTTATCTAAGGCCACTAGTCCTGTCTTTTAGATCCATCTAGTATTTTCTGTATGAGACTGTCTCTCTCACCACTGGGCGAACTGGCAGCACAATGATAGATGGAGAAGAGACTGAAGTTTTTAACTATTATAGCCTCCTTGGCTCCACAATCAACACTCTTAACACCAGCAGTCAAGATATCAAAAGAAGGGTTGCATTGGGAAAGTCTGCTTTTAGGGATCTCTTTAGAATATTGAAAAGCAACAATGACAGTCTAGAGACTAAAGTGCATCTGATCCAGGCCATAGTCTTCGCAATTACTTGCTATGCATCTGAGAGCTGGACAGTGACTAAGGTTGACAGAAGAAAAAACGATGACTTTGAATTGTGGTACTGAAGGAGTCTTGAACTTACATACCATAGACTGCTAAGAAAACGAATAGTTCTGTCTTGGAGAGGGTGAAACCAAGTTTCTCCTTGGAGGCTAGGATTTTGAAGCTCCATTTTACATACCTTGCTTGGGCATGTGGCCAGGAGGGATTGATCCTTGGAGAAGAGCATCATGTACTCAGAAGTGGGGAGGGACAGCACAGGAGATGAAGACCCCCAATGAGAGGGATTAAAACAGTGACTGGGGCAACGGGGATTGGTGGGTCAAAATTAGTGAGACAGGGCAGGCTTCAGAGTTGCTGTACACAGGGTCGCTATGGGTCGCAGGGGACTCGATGGCACATAACAACAACAGCAATCTGTAATATGCTTATTTGAGTTTATTTTTAAAGATACATATTGACTGTTGAGGTTCCTCATAAGTGTCATTAATTATGCCAAGTTTTTCTTTATCATCTATTGCATATTAATCATAATTTCTTACATTTCTGTTAACCTTACCATCTAAATTGTGTATAGGCCTACTTCTACTGTATGTCCTTGCCTGTTCCGTAATTATGAAGACAATTGTGAGATCATGCTGTGTTCAACATACTTATTATCTGTTCTTGATGTGATACTTGTCATCATCTCCTTGGATCTTGGAAAACAGAACCTAATCTTGCCCAGTCCTGAGCCATCCTCACAATATGTGCTTTGCTTAAACCCATTATTGTAATTATTTTGCCAATCCATTTAAATGAAGGTATTCTCCTTCATTCACCCTCTGCTTTTTCAAGTAAGATTTTCTAAAGACTGTTCTCTTATGTCAAATATATAAGGCAAAATGTCACTATTCTTGCTTTTAAGGACCACTGTAGCTGCCCTTTTTCCATGACAGATACTTTTGGGTTTTTGGTATTCAAAATTGGGATGATTAAATAAAAATGGCCAGCAATGCTCATCTGGGTGTCTGATTCAAAGTTGAAATTGGAGAGATTTGGAGATGAGAACTGATTTTGTCACTTTCAAAGTCAAGCATTGGAAAAGTTACTTAAATTATCTAAACCTCAACTTCTTCCAGAAAATTATAATACTAATAATGTTAGGTCATTATAAGAATTAAATAAATGTGTATGGAATAGAGCATATGGCGTAACAGAATGCTCAATAAAAGATAATGATTGTTATTCCTAAACTGCAGGTGAAGAAGCAATAATACTTAGTCTATCTTAGATTGGTCTATTTTTTTGTTTTGTTTTGTTTTAGTTTTCTTCAAGGGCAGAGATAATTACATCAAGTGGTGTACTTTTTCTTCATTTGAATATAATGCGTATAGATAAAAATCTGCTTATTTTCTTAAATAAATAGCCATCACTATTAAATTATTTTATGGCATTTTCCAATTTTTTTCCTGGAAGAAAGGTGTCCAGTGCTAACTTAAGTAAGTTATTTCCAATTTGATTAATTCATTGGCATTGCTTTTTCAACCAAATACTTATTATTACCAAATCTCACTGTTGAAGAAAAAAAAAATTAACACGTCCTCCTCCTCTTCCCATGAAAATTCTACTTGTATAACTCTTGTACTTGTTTAGAAATTTTCTTTTAAGTCTCAGATTTTCAGCTTAGAAATAGGTTACTCAGATCTTTTTCAGCTAGTTCTTCTATCTATTACTTGGTACAATTTTTTTGTCGTCTGCAGGTTGTTGATGAGTTTTCCTCCATATCTGATACCATATTCATCTTTATTAGTCCAACTTCTTGAATTATTTGCCTATCTTCTCCCTGCTGTATCAATCTGTTTTTTGTAGGAAAAAAAGTAGTTGCTATTATAAAGAAAGGCATTAGGAAATGTCTGTTATGCATGTGTGTTTTATTTTTTAATCTACATTTTTCCTTAAAGATAAGTATGACTCCCACAATATTAGTGTTCATAAGTAGACTTATTCATAAAATTGAATTATTCTAGATCTTATGGCATACTCCACAAGAAGTTGTGTGACTAACTCAAAGACTCACCTCTCTGGAAGTTCAAATTTGGCTTCAAGGGGGAAAGGTAGGCATTCTTCTTCTTTTGTACAATTTACAGCCTAGGAAACCCAGTGGACGGTCCAGCTATGTGTGGGTTCCAATATGATAACAATGATTTTGAGACTTAGAGCTTTTGGATCAAGCACATCATCATCAACTTTACATTAGAAAGATGGACAATTTTCTCCCTTGTGATTATAAGTTCAGAAACCCAATGGAGGGTCAGTTATGAGTCAGTTTTTACTTGCTAGCAGTGGATGCTGACTTCATTATATTGTTGTTAGGTATCTTTGAGTTGGTTATGACTTACAGTGATCCTATGTGCAATAGATCTGCATCTTGACCTATCATGTACCATCCTCAGTTTCTTTAGTCAAGTCTGTTGTTATAGTTATTGTGTTACTCCATTTTGCGCGTAAAGGTCTTCCTTTCTTTCTTTGTCCTTCGCCTTCTCCCAGCATGGTGTCTTTTTCCAAAGTCTAGTCTCTTTTGACAACCTGCCAAAGTATATGAGATGAAGTTTCACCATCCTTGTCTCTAAGGAGCACCCTGGTTGTACTTTCTTCAAGACAGAATTGTTTGTTCTCTTGGCATACATAGACTGTTCAGTACTCTTCTCCAACGCCACAATTTAAAGGCATCAATTCTTCTTCTGTCATTCTTATTCATTGTTCAATTTTCAGATGCATGTTGCTATGTACCAGCAAGTTGAAATACACTCATAGTTGATGTTCCAGTGGGTTTTCAGAGTCATAAATCACACAGGAGGAGATGGTCCATCATTTCCCTGTGGAATAGCTCGTGTATTCAAACCGTGCATGTTTGGGATTGCGGCACAGTTCCTTACCACTAAGCCATCAGAGAGAAGCAATTGAAAATACCATGATTTGGATCAGAGACACTTTACTCTTTAAACTGACATCCTTGCTCTTTAGCATTTTAGAATGTTCCTGGCAGGAGATTTTCCCAACATTTGATTTTTCCATCCCTTGGTTTCTTTACTACTGAAATCATGGACTTTGAATGCAGATTCACGGAAAATAATATTAACTTCAATCATTTCTCCATCTCTCATGATGTTGTCTAATTAGCCCAGTTGTGAAGATTTTTGTCTTTGCTTTAGGAAGTGTTTTAAATCCTAGTCACTTTCAGGAAGCAAGGTTATCCCATCTGCATAATGCAAGTTCTTGATGAGTCTTTCCCCAAACTTGATGTCACACTCTTCCTCATGAAGTCCAGTTTCTTGAACGATATGTTCAACATACAGACTGAATAGATATGGAGAAACAATACAGCCCTGATGCAAATCTATCTTGATTTTAAACCATGTGTGTTCTATTGTTTTTTCAGACAACTGCATCTTGATCTATATACAGATTTCACCTGAGCATAATTAAATGTTGGATTCTGATTCTTCTCAGTATTAGCCATAGTTTGTTAGGATATTTACAGTCGAATGCCTTTGTGTAGTCAACAAAACACAAGTAATCCAATTTCTGGTATTCTCTGCTTTCAGTCAGGATACATCTGATATTATCAATCATATCCCTTGGGCAACAATCACTTCTGAATTCAGTTTGAATTTCTGACTTGCAGTTCCCTGTCAATATGTTTGTGACAGGAGCAGGCTGAGGTGTAGAGAAGGCTGAATCTGACTCCTACCCTCTTCATAAAGGGAAACTTTCCCCATTGGTAATATCCTTAGTCCCAAATAAATAGCTACTTGGTCAGACATACCACCCCACATGCTCCTGCACATACTTTGGGTCCATCAATTCATTGTTGGCTCGTAGACTTTACTCATAGTTGTGAGGTTTATTAGAGAAATAAGTTTGTGAGTGGGGGTGGTATATATACACACACATATATACATTGGATTATACATGGATGCATGTATGTACACACACACACACACACACACACACACACACACACTACAGGTCTAGGTTTAGCCCAGCAATTCCAAGATAAACAAGGTGCAATTCCTCAATTAATAACACTCTGAGTTTGGTTTAGCAGCACAGATGCGAGAAGACTCAGTTTTCCACAATTATCCAGCAAATTTCATTTAGGTTCAGTTACAAATCAGCTTTTCAAGGTTTCAGTTAAGCAAGCAACACCTGTAACTGTGGCTGCATATCCAAGCTTCCTCCAATTACACCTTGCCACAGTTTCTTCACAGGAGTGCTACAGTCTCCATCTTGTCTCCCCCACCATCACCAGGGTACATCAGAGCTTAGAAAGCTTTCTTTCTTATATGGACCCACAGATTGATGATTTGCAAAACCATTAATCAGCATTTAAGGTAGCTAAAGTTAAATTAGATATTGTTAAGGAAGAAATGGAACGCATAAATATTGACATACTAGGCATT
>NW_006399944.1:5390938-5447435 GCF_000299155.1 Elephantulus edwardii | reverse complement strand
AGAGGAAGGCCCTCTATGAGGTGGATTGATTCAGTGACTGGGATAATTGGGATGGGAGTGTCAGGGACAGTGCGGTTGGCACAGGACAGAGCGGAGTTTAGGGCTGTTGTACATAAGGTCATTATGAGTCGCAAGCGACTCGAAGGCACATAACAACAACAACAACGGAGACTATGCTCATAATGGGCTAACACAATGATTAGAAAAGCCAATTTTCAAGGATTCTGACACCTCAATATCATTTTGGTTTTTAACAATCTTCAGGAAAATTTTATTTGAATATGATATTAATGATACTGTTTGCTAGTTCCCACCTTCTACTGGATCATATTTTTTTGCAGTAAGAACAAATAGGGATCTCTTCCAATCAGTTGGTCATATAGCAGGCCTAGTAAGCAAGCACACAACACACTAGCATCATAGCACAGACACTAGGCCAAAGGTGAGGTGCATTCCATTGATATGGAGAGGGACTTGGACCTCAGAAGGTCTCAGAAACCTCACATTTGCCTGCAACAATTATAACAGATACATGTGTAAGACATATGTTCGCTGATCTGAATGTTTCCATAGTTTCATTAAGGAATACAAAAAGAGTGTTAAAAACCAAAGCACTTGAGCATTTTATTACTATACACAAACTCTAAAAGACAGAGGAACTGAAAATCCCACAGTAGAAATGAACTAAATATAATGTAATGAAGTACTATATGGCACACAAGATGCATGCATGAAACACTATGCATATGAATGATAAAAATATTAATGAGACAAAGAAATAGGGGAACTAGAAGAAGATAAGGGGAATCTACAAATAAGTATTTGCCACACAGGAGAATGTTGTATAGATATGGTGGAGTCCTGCTGCCCACCATGGATTGTGGTTATGGATTGAGGAAGTTGGACCTGGGAGAAGTAGCCTGGTAGGTCGTCCTGTTCACTTGCTTACGGATTTTCCAAAAGGTGAGTACAGTGGGCATGGGGTTGTATTTTCTTCTATTAAATGAACATAGAGGGCTGAAGCATGAATATTGGAGCTTTATATTTCAACAAAGATAAATCACAAACACTTTCTTTGCTCTGAGTCTGAACAACTCTTTAGAAGCCCTTTCTGGAAAAAGCAAGGAGCTTTTAGGAATGCTACAAGATCCAAGAGCACTTGGCAAGAGGGTAGTAAAACCTAATTATGCTTATTCTGGTTCCTTGGTGGTAGAAGGGGCCTTCATTCAGCATGTTAGGTTTAGGGAGCACCTATGCCTTAACTCTTCAAGCTGGCCTTCCTATAGAGCACCTGAAGTAGCCCAGTACCATATAAGGAGGTCTCCTTGGGGGAAACTATTAGTTTCTTCCACAGCTCACCATAGTCCCCACTTTCATACCCTAGCACAGGTTTCACTGCATTCACACATCATCCTCAGCCTCCTCAGCTTCTGTAAAAAGTCTTCAGGTGATCAATAAGGGGACTGCATAGTCAAAGCTAACTTCAGCAGGGCTCTGCTATCACCACCTGGTTCCTTCTCTGGCTCCTTTCCTCTTGATCCTCAAGCTGAGGGACAAGTGTGACCCACTGAGTTCTCTGACACTTGTAGCAAGTTCCTCATGGCACTTTGGGGAGTAGACCACGCCCAGGAGTCCCTCCTCCTCAGGCCACACGTGCAGAGATGCCTTTCAGCCTCCTTGCTGCCAGGATATTTCACAGAAATGCACACAGCACGTAAACACGGACATTGTATTATCTTCCAAAGTGAGAAAACGGTTCCTGCAGTACCACGTTCAGGAAACGCGGTTTTCTATTGAGTTTAGCTTAAGTCCACCCTATAGGATGGTGGCTGAGCGCTTTCAGACAACTCCTTCCCAGTGAGCAGGACTTCAAAGGCACCCAGAAGTGCAGGCTCTACTTGAGGTGGGGGCTTCCCTAGAGCACTCAGTAGAAAGTTTCAGCTTCCCACAGGGCAAACAGGGGTGAGGGCGGTCATTTTCTCCTTCGATGGCTCAGATGATTGTTGTGTCAGAACTTGACCCTCCTGCAGGTTTTCAGAGGCCCAGGAGGAGATTGCCTGTCCTTCTCAGGCAGAACAGCTTGCTCCAGAGCAAGGGGAGTAGGTGGAGGAAGGAAAATGAAAGCATAGGAATTGTCTAAAGCTGGTAACATCTCTACAGACTCCTATGCCTTCCATATTTCCATATAATCTTGCCCTGTCCCCCTTAAAACTCAGGAGAATAGGATATTGATACGAATCCCCACGCCCCCTCACCCCGCCCGCCACGCACACTTTGCTCCATCCTGGCCTACGCCCCCACCTAGCGGTTTAAACTCGCCTGCTTACACGCCTTCTGTTTAGATTTCCAGATGGGTGCTGCAGGTTTGCGAAATAGTGAAGTCTGATTGGGCACCAGATATGGGTGGGTAGGGTGAGCAGGAGAAGGCTCCTTTAAACCAGGTACAAAACAAGCTTCAGTTTTGCCCCGCAGTGCTGTCTGCTGCCCGCAAGAGCAGTGAACTGGGAAAGAAGTGCATCCATTAGGAGCTTGGCTGGGGCAACCCAAACAGCTTCAAATGGATGGATGTCTTTGGAGCATGGCCACCTTAGTTAAAGGCACGCCTCACACTCTAAATATGTTTTAGTTTCTTCATAAAACTCAATGTTGTATGAAACTATCCAAATTTATTTTTTAAGTCTGTCTGCCTCTTTTGGAAGATAAATTGCTTTTAAATTGGGTCTTGGGTCTGCTCCTGGGCCTTCATACCTGTGATGTGTCCAGCATGGTGTAGGCATTCTATTTTGTGTCTGTCTGGCTTAAAGACCCAGGAATTAAGGAGACTTAAACTTGAGCTACTAACCAGCTTTGCCACTTCGAGTAAAAAGCCCTTCTCTGAAAGGCTCTCAAGTCAATTTCCTCTAAAACTGTATGGATGAGCTAGATAATGTCTGGCTCTGAGATCAATTATATACTATTGGATTCATTCTGTGTGCCAAACACAGGGCTGCAAACAGGTTCACTCTGGTTTGACTCCCTTTGGAGAATTGAATTTCCACCCCTGGGAGAGATTGAGTGAAAATCTAAATTTTAACATGCTCCTCAGGTGACTGATTTAAAATCTGTTCCAAATACTGAGCTGGGCGTGGGGGACTGTGGTATAAATCATTCTGTTTTCAGCCTGAAAAGACTTGTCCCTTCCCGGTGCTTTTCCTTAATCTTTGATTTGTACCTCTACTCAGTGTTCTGCATTTGCTTCTGTCACTATCAGAAGTTGAGGGCGAGAATCCCAGCACCAGGTAGTTGGGACCCAGGGACTAAAATTGCTTATGGCGCTTATGACTGACTTCTTGGTATTTTGTTTGTAGGAGATAGTCTTGATGAAAGATTTCATTTCGTCTTGAATTCTGATGATTTCTTTCTAGGCAGGCTGTGGGAGGAATAACCTCCCTAGGAGCGGTTTTCCAGAAACACTGAATCACTAGCAGCTGGAGCAGGAGAGTGGAGAAAAAGGTTTAGTTTCATGTATAGTTGGCATTTTTGTGATACTTTTATATTTTTTTGCCAAAAGCTCTTTTAGGTTCTTCCTCCTTCCCTCCTGCTGACTTACAATTAAGGGAGGGAATAATGATAGAAAAGCAAAAATTCCGGAAGCTGGATATAAACATTGGGTTTGTATTGTACGAAGAGTTAAAGTATTACTTGGAGCCCTAAGTATATGCACATAATAGTCATTTCCTTCTAAGGCGATACCGTAGGCATGTCCTTCTAACCTGGGTGTGGCCTGCAGAGCCGGATAAGATTCTAGTGTAGAGAGGTCAGAGACCCGGCCTTGCTCCACCAGGCAGCAGCCAGGCGGGGGTGGGGTGGGAGGAGGCCCTAGGCTAAGAAGCTACTCTGGGATGGTTCCCGAGACCCGGTTCTCAGGGCTGGGGTCTTGCTGGCTGGGCGCTCTGCAAGCTCCGGAGTGAGAAAAGGCAAGAACAGAACTGCAGCGTCAATATACTAGAGTCAGCAGAGGGGCTAAGGGCACTGAAGGTGGGGTAAGGGGGAAGTAGGACCCGGCGGAGCTTCCTTGGCCAGGGTGGGAACTAGGCGGGAGAAAAGGGGGGGGGGGAGAGTGAAAAAGAGAAGGAGATGGAGTCCGCACTCGCTGCGCTGCACGAGTTGCACGGCTCTGGTGGACCCAACCAGGACTCTATAAAAGGAGCCAGTCTTCGCCACCACTCACACGCTCCAGCCGAACTGGCGCACGCCTCGTTCTTCCTGCTCTCACAGACACCCGCCCTTTCCTCGTGCGCCCAGTCCCCGGGACCCGTGCTCCCACCGGTATGACTCTGAGCAGTGCCCACGGGAGCAAAGCGGCAGTGGCCGTGGCTGCAGGCCAGCCTGCAAAGCCGCAGCCCCATCCTTCGAATACCCCCTTTCACGGCCCCGTCTCTGCGGGACAGCTCGCCAGTGTGGCCAGCGCGTGAAAAGCAGGAGAGGGCAGAGCTCTGGTTCAGCGCGAGGCGAGGCGCGGCCCCGTGCGGCTCTCAGACTTCACCCCACCCAGCTTTGGCGGCCGCAGCCACCGCAAGAAACTACCCCAGCGCACCGGGAGGGAGGTGGGAGTAATGCAAGACGCGGAGTACTGGCAAGCTGGCCAACCTTAGTCTCCACAGCTGGGAAACTCCTGCGGGCGGGACTCTGCAGATCCAGGAGCGCCTGGGTTAGATGCTCCTCAGCCTATGCAATTGGGGTAAGATACCCCACTTGTCCGGAGCCCTTTTCTCAATCAAATAACCTTCCTCCATCATTAGACGTTCTGTGAGAACTAGATCTAAGCAGGGCTAGAAGGGCCAGTCTTTAAGAGGGGTCTGAAACGGGGCTTGAAGAAGAACAGCCAGAGACGCAGCGCCAGCGCCAGGCGCACGGGAAGTGCAGGGGACGCGCCTGCCCGCCTCTGCTGCTGCGCCCATGACCTCTAGTTCCAGCTGGGGACCTGGGCGGAGAAGTAATTGAGAAACCCACAGACTTAACAGCTGAGGGCAAGCCTGTGATCTCCTCGGCGGTCCTTTCGTCCTCTTGTCTGCTCCATGCCTGAGAGCTGTGCTCCCACGCCGGGGCGAGAAGAGCCATGGAGGAACCCGGCGCTCAGTGCGCCCCTCTGCCGCCGCCCGCGGGCTCCCTGACTGATCTTCCGCCTCTGGCCAACCTCTCGGCCACCCGCTCCAGCAACTGCAGTGCCGAAGGCTACATTTACCAGGACTTCGTGGCGCTGCCGTGGAAAGTGTTGCTGATCATCCTGCTGTCCTTAATCACTTTGGCCACCACGCTCTCCAATGCCTTCGTTATTGCCACTGTGTCCCGGACCCGGAAGCTGCACACCCCAGCCAACTACCTGATAGCCTCCTTGGCTGTCACTGACCTGCTGGTGTCCATCCTGGTGATGCCCATCAGCACCATGTACACTCTCACCGGACGCTGGACGCTGGGCCAGGTGGTCTGCGACTTGTGGCTGTCGTCGGACATCACCTGTTGCACTGCTTCCATCCTGCACCTCTGTGTCATCGCCCTGGACCGTTACTGGGCCATCACGGACGCTGTGGAGTACTCAGCCAAAAGGACTCCCAAGAGAGCCGCGGTCATGATCGTGCTGGTCTGGGTCTTCTCCATCTCCATATCTCTGCCTCCCTTCTTCTGGCGCCAGGCCAAAGCCGAGGAGGTGTCGAACTGCGTGGTGAACACAGACCACATCCTCTACACAGTCTACTCCACGGTGGGCGCTTTCTACTTCCCCACCCTGCTCCTCATCGCCCTCTATGGCCGCATCTATGTGGAAGCCCGCTCCCGGATTCTCAAACAGACGCCCAACAGGACGGGGAAGCGCCTGACTCGAGCCCAGCTGGTCACCGACTCCCCGGGGTCCACATCCTCGGTTACCTCCATTAACTCCCGGGCCCTTGAGGCGCCCAGCGAATCCGGGTCTCCTGTGTACGTCAACCAAGTCAAAGTGCGAGTCTCTGATGCCCTGCTGGAAAAGAAGAAGCTCATGGCCGCTAGGGAGCGCAAAGCCACCAAGACCCTAGGCATCATTCTGGGAGCGTTTATTGTATGCTGGCTGCCCTTCTTCATCATCTCACTGGTGATGCCAATTTGCCGGGATGCCTGCTGGTTCCACCTGGCCATCTTTGACTTCTTCACGTGGCTAGGTTACCTCAACTCCCTCATCAACCCCATCATCTATACCATGTCCAATGAGGACTTCAAACAGGCATTCCATAAACTGATCCGCTTTAAGTGCACAAGTTGACTTGTTATTTGCAGTGGGGTCGCCTAAATGGCCTTTGGGGACCATTTTGGGTCTGGTTCCACAGGTAGGTCAACTCTTCTTTCACCATTACTGGGTCAGAATGAGACTCTCCTGGCAAAGGGCAATGGAAGCTGAGAAACCAGGATAGCCCAGAGAGAGGAGAGAAAGATCAAAGAGGAATGTTTAAACTAAAGGCAGAGCTTTCCTGCTAAGGAGGAGGCTCCCTGCTTTAGATCAGACTGAGCACTGACCCTGCAGCAACCAGTCACAAAGATAGTTGCAACTTTTTTTTAAGTTGAAGAAAAGATGATCTTTGCCTTGTTTTGGTCCTTAGACCTGTGGGAAGCCTTTCTGAGGCAGATCTACATATAGCCTGGCAGTACTTGAACTAGACATTTTGGGGAGAACTTTGTGTCACACCTTCCTTTATTACTTTGGCCTTCAGTTTTTGTTTAATTCAACTTGGTGGGAGAAACCTGTGGATTTGGTGCTTCAATCCTTTAGTGTGGATGGTGCCGAGAAACCTGGAAGGGTTAACAGCAAAACCCTGCTGCTGAAATGTCTATTTTTATTACAATTGACAAAAAAGGAAGGTGGGTGGGGATGGGGAAGAGGGAGAGTTAAACTGAGAATACCTATGATTGATTTCTGCTGATTGTTAAGTTTTTTAATTCCTCTTTAGAGGTTGTCAAACCACATTTTAGAAACACAAACGCAACACTGTGTGCCAGTGCCAAAGTCTGCAGATTGCTTTATTTTTCCACCTAATTTCACGTGCCTGTCATTTTACTCATTTAAATCCCCTTAAATGAACGTTATGATGGGTGACTGAGCCCAAAAAGCTGCTATATTTTTTATTAATGCATTTATTTAAATGGGTTAACATTAGGTAATTACTGCTGTTTGACCAAAAGAATATAATTTATTCCTTAATCAATTCAGTGAAGGAGACTGATACTATAGAAATGCATCTTGTATGAGTAAGGAATGGAAGGCAGTAGAAGAATGTATATTTTGACTTGTAAAAAATCTTAAAAATGCATGAGACTTTTCCCTGGTAGTCATTTGCACTCTCCATCTGTAATTCCTTTGTGTGCTAACCTATAAAGTAACTAAAAGAAGTGGTTTTCTTCTTTAGGTATCTTGAAATGCAGTCAGAGTCCTCGGAACTATATTGAAAGAAAAATAAAAGCTGTTTCTGTTCTCTTGCTATTAAAAGTTTGAGCAGGAACAAATATTACCACATACTGACAAAGCAAGAACTTTTAGAGAAGTGCAAGAAAGGGAAATTGAGTCTTGTTTTCCTTGTAATTCATGGGACCAAACCCTAGACTTACTAGACAATGTGAAAACTTGGCAAGCCTTTGCACCTTGGAAATTTGGAGGCTTGACACCTCCAGAGTAAATTATCTGGAATACTTTAAATTTATCTGCCTTTACACATTTCAATACGATTTAGTTGTTTTCTCAAATTAACTCTGAGAACTCCACAATATAGGACAAGATTACATTTTCTAAAAATGGAAAAAAAAATTATCTAAATAAAAAGGAGTAACCCTAAAGGATCATTTGCACAGGAAAAAAAAAGTGTTTTATGGAGAGCATTTAATATGCTGGAGAAGACTCACACTCTATTTTTTTGCAAGGATTTTTGAAGTTGTTACCTTTTGTCTGCAAGAAGCAAGGTTGCCTTTGTGAAATGGAGTTACGCTCTGCTTGAAACACCCTAGTCCAGATTGTCAGACAATGGATGTACTGAGCTGAAGTACACAGCCTACTTACTGTGCAGAGCTCCACTCTGGGGTAATGACTCTTGAAAATATATTATTCAAAGGTTCACACATAAGCTAAGTTAAAAAGGGAATTTTGATCACCATGTATACCTGTTACAGGGGTAAGATAAGATTTTAAGCATTAGCTAATCCTATATTTCCGCTGGATTCCCAAGTTTCTTTACTCATTGTTTGTGACATTTCTCCTATGGAGAAATCTAGCTTGCTATTGACAGGAATGTGCATTGAGCAGGGTATTATGTCGTTAATACGTATGTCTTTTGTTGCTGCAACTGTGCTTTTTTTGCAGGTTAAGAGGCAATTAAATCAACTTCTAGGAGCCTGAGAGGGGTGAAAAAAATAATTGAAAAAAATAGCCAGTTACAAATTATTTCCTTAGAGGGCCCCTAGAATGATTGTGTCCTCAAATTAGCAAAAGTCACTTTAGTTTAAAGGGTTGTTTGCCATTTTGTAGATTAGCCATATACATTTTTGCTTGACTATTTGGCTGAATTGACTGGATTTTGAGGCATATTGTGTGAAATAGAAGCTTGCAAAACTTGTAGTTATAAGAGATCTAGAATCATCTTCCAGCATTGCACATAATTATGCAAAGTGTATTATTCATCCCAGGGGTGTGTAGTTGAGACTGTTAAGCTCCTTTTCAGTTACTGCTGCCTATCACATAGTTTATTTAATAAACTAGACACATGGCTTCTTGCAGAACATAAAATGGGAGAAGAAAATGTTTAACTTCAACGGAAATGAAAATATATTTTCATTGGCTGAGCTAAACACCATTTTCCATATTGTTTAATTGCACAGATTTTCACACAAATATATGAATGTGTACTCATCCAAAAAATACAAGTATTGTCTTGTCTTTCCAGGAATGTTAGAGTTTCCTTTTTACAAATGGACACTGTACCCATGAATGGTGGTTATTAACTTTAATAAATTTCTTACAGAACAATATTCTTCACTCTTCCTCTCTATTATCTTTATTTTATCTTCTTTAATCAGGAAACCCGGAGAGAACTATGATTCACTCAGCAGAGAGTGAAAACTCAGATTTTGTGTATTTGAGAGAGTTACTGTGACTGAAAATTGCCTTTGGTATTCCACCTTTCAATACATATGTAATTGGAAATGAAATTTAAGAAAACAATGAAATAAAAGTCCTTTTGTGTTCTAAAAATCATTGGGTAGTAATTCTGTTATTATGGAAAGATTCGCTTAGTGAACTTGGGTTGCGTTCAAGAGTTGGAGCCATCATGAGTGAATGATTGATGATAAATGGTACTGAAAAAGACTAGCAATGCTAGCATGATTTGCAGTACTTAAATTTCACCGATAAGAAGAATTTAGAGAAGTGTGCCCCCACGTCTTGCTAAAAGGATAATCCAAATCCCTAAATAAAACTTATTTCTGTGGCCGGACCATACGGGGAATTGTAATGCTAACCCAAAGTTTGTTCAAGTTCTTCAGTGGCTCCACAGGAGAAAAACGGGCAGTCATCTCCTGGGTGATTTATAGCTTCACATGCCCAGTCAGCTAACTGGCTGACAATAAATAAGTTGAGAAAGAACATTTAGCCTTTAGGATGGATATTGAGATTCCAAAACGCCTTGTAGTACTTGAAATATATTGTTATGCACTTTTGATTTTGTATTGACTCTTCTCTGACCCTCCAGCAGGCTTTCCAAGGCTGTAAAAGGCATGGGAAGATATTGCTCCTTTTACTCCTGAGAAACAGCTGGAGGATTTGAACTACTTACCTTTTAGTTAGCAATGTAATGTAACTCTTTTACACTAGGCCACTACAATCTGGCTTAAGAACAAGTTTGGGAAAATTGGAGAAGAGTAGATTGATGATCACAAATACCTGTGGCTTTTGGAATCAGAGTGCTCTAGGTGTGAATTACACACAGAGCTTGTGTGGTTCTTGCTCACAAATGCAAACGTAGACTGTTTCAAGTTGTTGCCAGGAATGAAAGTACTTACCCAAGTGTTTCTGTTCCTTCCTTCTGGCTACACACCCCACTCAGCAGGTGTTAGCTACATTTAGGTTCTATTTGACATAATTTCCTTAATGCACATGGACCACATGTAACATAGAAAAACTGAGGGCCAGTTTAAAAAGGTTGGACAGAAAAAGACCAAACTATCCTGAAGAGAGAAGCTTGATAAGACGTAAATAAGGTTTACTGGCTCACACTTAATTACTCCCCTGGACTGATGGCACACAACCCCAAATGCCAAAGGACAACACAGGAGATGGTTTAATGTTGGTTTTGGCGTTTGTGGTTTTTTGTTTGTTTTTTCTTTCCTTTCATGACCAGAGAGGAAATTACCAAATATTTGATTTCCTTTAAACCAGTTAACTATCAAATCAATGCAAAATATTGCCAACAACATGTGCATCCAGAAACAGATAATTAGGCTGTTCTTCTGAGGTGCCTACGGGTGGACTCAAACCTTTAACATTTAAGTTATAAGCCAAGTACATTAGCTGTTTGGACCAAGTACTCTATAAGCCAAACTACTGTACCTTCCAACCTGTAGAGACCCTACTAGGCCGGGTGGAACTGTCCCACAGGGTTTCCGAAGGGGCCCTGGTGGCACAGCAGTGAACTCCTCAGACGCTAAGTGAAACGTCTGAGATCTAATGGTAAAAGATTAAGATAAATATATAATTGGTAGTGGCTCAAGGCTTTAACTGGACCTGTAGTTTCCAGGAGAGAAGCAGCTGGTAGAGGAAAGCATGTGGGAAGTGAAAACTTCTGAACCTTTCTTCAAAACCCGCTCTTGAACAGTCCAGCAGGGGGCAGAGTACCTCTGAGTTGTATAGTAGATGCAGCTACCACTCAAGTTAATTCTCTTATTACTGGGCACTTTGCAAATGATATAAACTCCTTGAAACTTAGTGAAAGCAAATATCCGTGAGCCACAGGAAAGGAGGTTCAATTAAAACAGCCGATATTCAGAATACAAATGCAGGCAGAGGATCCATAGAACAACCCTTCAATTTTTTCCTTGGCAGTTCCTGGCGAGTTGTGCTGCTAAGCCAAAGATCACACCTCTCTGAAGGCTCATATCTATTGGACAAAGAGAAGCAATCTCTTCTTATGCAGCTTACTGCCTTGGAACCTGCAAAGGGCAAGAGTTGATTCTCTCTCCTGGGGGGAGGGAAGGACGGGAGAGAGAGAAAAAGAGAGAGTGAACGAAATTCAGTTATTATTTAGCTCTAGTCTTAGAAGAATGCCAAACAAATTTAGTATTTTAAAACACTGTGGCTTGGTTAATATAATGCTAACTTAAATAGACTGTTAGAAAACAAACAACTTGTATTCAAAATTAAGGAAACAAATTATTTATTTTGAGATCTGGATGCCGAGTGCTTAAAGGAGTTACACTACCAAACCAAAGGCAGAGGATTCGAATCTACCAGCTGATCTAAAGAAAATGGGCCGTTATGTCCCTTTTCCTCCCCTTTGATTTATAGCTTCTGAGAACCTGCTAAAATGTCAGCTATGTGCTAGTTCTGACTGGAAGACAGTGAGTTGTTGAGTTGAATTATTTATTTGGGAGTCCTGAAGTGGGGCAAATGGGTAAGCACTCAAATACTTGATAAAAGGTTGGTGATTCAAACCCTTGGATTGGCACTTGAAAGGCAGACTTGGTAATTTGTGCAGGATGACTCACAATATTGAAAACACTGAGGAAGAGTTCTTTTCTGCACATACTGGGGACACCCTAAGTTGGAACAACTTGATAGCCACTAACAACAACAGTTATTTACTTAAATTTATTTTTCACATCTGTGATTGTTTATTATTACTGTGTTTCTCTTTTTTAAAAAAAAAGTTGGATGCTGATAAATCTTTAGCTGAAAGGCAGAATACTTCCATTTATCATTTTTAGAAAGAACTGTTTTTTTGCCCAGAAGTAAGCGCTATGCCAGACCCTGACAGTAGAGTGCATAATGTATTGGGTTGCTAAGCAGAAAGCCGGCAGTTTGAATCCACTAGCTGTTCTGTGGCAGAAGGATGGATAATCTTTTTCCAAAGAATTACAGCCTTACAAAAATTATGGTCCCTTGATGAATAGGATTTATCAATAGGGAATTTTGGTTTTAAAGTATTTCCATTTTCCTAGGAAGGCAGATTTTCAAGTCCCTGTAATTTTTGCATTTGCATTAAAAATGTATTTAAAATATGATGCTTTATTAAGTATCACAAAACTAAGTTTCTTTATCAGAAGAGAAAGAATATAAAATGAGAAAATAAATGAAGCTCCATCAATGCCGTTTTCTTAGCTATTATTCTTTAACATTTTTGTTGCCCTTGGTTGGGAGTTTTCCATGTGCCGTTTCACTTATCTGCTAGTTACATTGGATTTTCAAAGTAAAAATCCACATCTTAGGCTTATAACAGAATTTCAATGCTTTCTGAGAAAGAAGATCAGTCCCTAGAGTTGAGTCAGGTGACAAAAAGGGAAACATAACACTATTCCACATATAGTTGACTTATGTGTACTATTTCATAAGATAGGAGAAATCCTTTTCAGAAGTACTAACTGGAACTCCAAATAATAAGAATGGCCTTATGATATTTCCTATACCTAAAAGAACAGATGGTGATGTAGGACTCCATTTATGGTAAATGCTTTTAAAAAATTCACACATGGCTGCCTAAATGATGCACAAAGGCATGAGTCACATCCTTTTTGACTCTCTGGGAAAGTTCCACAAAACAATCTCTCATTGGTCATCCTATATTAGGATTATATTAGGATAAGCTGACTTCATATTAACTCTGGCTTCCAACTCTGGTGACAATGTCTAGTGATAAAAGTGTGGTGAGAGGTGAAAGGGCAGTTCACAAAGAGTGGTTTACCATCCAGTAAGCAAATGCATTTGCTTCTTCTAGGTCCATTTGCCAATCTAGTTTGTGAGTATTTATGTAGACTTACAACTACCTCTGCAACTAAACAGTATGCTCATCTAGTAACCTTAACTGGTTCGGTACTATACTGTTGTATGCACCTGTGAGGAAGTAATTTCTGTGGGGCAGAAGCTGTGATAGTCCAATGGTTAGGCAATTGATTACTAACTGAAAGGTGGTGGAAAAGAACTTAACAATCTGCTTCTACAAACATTACATCCAGGAAGAGCTTACCGCATAAGACTCTATTGTGTCATGTGAGGTCACTATGCCAAAACTTGACTCCACAGAACCTAACAGCAACAATTTTACGGATCTTGATCTTGTCATATTAGTTTTGCCTTACCTTCCTGTCTTTGAGATCAACCTCTTTTTTTCTATATTCCTTGGTTTTCTTGTAGGGCAGTCATGGCACCAATTATTGGTATAAGTACTGCAGTATTGGTGATAAAATACAAGTCCAATGCTTTGAAGTTTAAATCCATCAGTTTAAATCCTTACTTTGCAAACACTTGCAAATACCAGTGCATTATATATAATAGTACACAGTTCTATGTTTGTAGCTATGGAATAAAAGGCATAATGTAATTATTTTCAGTCTTGGCTGCATATTAGGCTCATCAAGGGAATATTAAACATACTTTTGCTCAGACTGTGTTCTGATGACCAGACTGAAATTATGGTACATTCACATGATGGAATACTATGCAACACTCAGAATAAATGATTTTAAAATAAATATTATGTGACATGGGAGAGGCTAGAGAGAATTATGCTGAGTGAACTAAGTCAGCTTCATAAAAACAAATACTGGATAAAACCATTATTGTAAAAACAAAAGGATAAGCAGTAACATGTGGATGGATTTCCAAAGCGGGAAGGACAGGATGCTATAGTTGACAGTTTCAGTCTCCTCTCCGTGCATCATGATGTTGTCCATAGGTCCAGTGGTAAGAACTTTGGTTTCTTGAGATTGACATGCAGTCCATATTGAGGGCTTCATTCCTTGACCTTCTGCAATAAGTCCTTCAAGTCCTCCTCACTTTCAACAAGCAAGTTTGTCTCAACTGCATAATGTAGGTTATTGATGAGTCTCCCTCCAGTCTTGATGCCACACTCCTTTTCATAGAGTCCAGCTCCTTGAATAGTTTGCTTAGCATACGGATTGAATAGATACACAGAGAGAATACAATGCTGACACACTCCATTCTCAATTTGAAACCATTCAGTGTTTCTCTGCTCTGTTCGCACAACAGCATCCTTGTCCATGTTCAGGTTTGAACATGTGTGCAACTGGTCAGTTGGCTGGGTAGTTGTGTACTAGCTTTAATTAGTGAGCTTTAATTTATTATGATATCTATAGTAGGGTCTGGTACTCTTGTTTTTAGACATCACCCCAGTAATTTTATTGTGAGGCCAGGGTAATATCACCTAAGAATGTGTATATAAATGTTCTTGGAACATTCAGAATCTGAGGGTGTGAAGGGCATCCTCAAATGAAATAGGAAGGTAAGTGTTTATTATTATTACTTGCAGTGCAAGTTTTCAATAATAAGGAGTCAGGTAAAAAGGCAGATTCTTCTTCAGTATGTTTAATGGGGCATGAGTTGTTGTTGTTGTTATGTGCCGTCGAGTCGTTTGTGACTCATAGCGACCCTATGCACAACAGCCCTAAACCCTGCTCTATCCTGTGCCAACCACACTGCCTCTGACACACCCATCCCGATTACCCCAGTCACCAAATCAATCCATCTCATAGAGGGTCTTCTCCTCCTGCGCCGTCCCTCCACCCTCCCAAGCATGATGTCCCTCTCCAAGGACCTGTCCCTCCTGGCAACATGTCCAAAGTATGTCAGACGAAGTCCCAGAATCCTTGCCTCCAAGGAGTAGTTTGGTTTAATCCTCTCCAAGATGAATCTGTTTGTTTTCCTGGCAGTCCATGGTACATTCAATACTCTTCTCCAGCACCACAGCTCAAAGGCATCAACTCTCCTTCTGTCCTCCTTAGTCATTGTCCAGCTCTCTGATGCATAACAAGCAATTGCAAAGACCATGGCCTGTATCAAGCGCACCTTAGTCTCCAGAGAGACACCGTTGCTCCTGAGTACTTTAGAGAGGTCCCTAACAGCAGACTTTCCCATTGCGATACGCTTTTTGATTTCCTGACTGCTGGTGCCAAGAGTGTTGACTGTAGAGCCGAGCAAACTGAAGCTGTGAACAATCTCAATCTCTTCGCCATCCATCCTGATGCTGCCAATTGGCTCAGTGGTGAGAATCTTTGTCTTCTTGACATTGAGCCTCAGTCCATATTGGAGGCTGCAGTCCTTGACCCTCCGCAGCAAGTGCATGAGGTCCTCCTCAGTTTCAGCAAGCAGGGTTGTGTCATCTGCGTAACACAGATTGTTAATAGATCTTCCACCAATCCTGATGCCACAATTCTCCTCATAGAGCCCAGCCTCCCGGATAATCTGCTCTGCATACATGTTGAAAAGGTGTGGAGACAGGATGCATCCCTGGTGTACACCCTTCCCGATTTTGAACCATGCAGTGTTACCCTGCTCTGTTCTGACTACTGCCTCTTGGTCCAAGTATAGGTTTCGCATTAGCACAATTTAATGTTCTGGGATTCCCATTCTTCTCAGAGTCAGCCACAGTTTGTTATGATCCACACAGTCAAATGCCTTTGCATAATCAATGAAACACAGATAGACATTCTTCTGGTATTCCTTGCTTTCAGCCAAGATCCTTCTAACATCAGCAACAATATACCTAGTGCCACGACCCCTTCTAAAGCCAGCCTGGAATTCCGGCAATTCTCTGCTGATGTGCTGTTCTAATAGTTTTTGGATAATCTTCAGTAGAATCTTGCCTGTGTGTGAGATCAATGACACTGTTCTGTAGTTTCCACACTCAGTTGGGTCACCCTTCTTTGGAATGGGCATAAGACTCTGTTCTAATATTTTCTTTGACAATGCCAACACTGTTGGTCCATGGACCAACATCAAGTTGTAAGAATGTACAGGAAACATAGCTTAATTTACTGAAGAAATATATTGTTTTAAAAATGTGAATATGATAAAATTTGCTTTTCAACGTGCAATAGATTGCATTTCCCTTGTTTGTTTGCATGGTATTCATATCTCAGTTTCAGCAGCTGTGAAATGTTTCCCTTTAAACATTTTCTCCCAGATGCTTCAAATCTTCAGTCTACCCAGAACCAACAGCTCAGTCCTACATCTGAACCAGGAAAGTATAATCCTTAGAGTCAATTCCTTGTTTTTACACTATTGACAAATAAGGGCTTCGTTTTCTGTTAAAGAGAAAGACGAACAAAACAAAGCAAATAACCATTGCCAACATATGGCAATGAAGCAATTTGTTTGGTAATTTAGCACTTACTTGAATCCCTTTCATCAGCATGCTTAAAAATGATGTGAATGTTTATCTTCTATAAATACAAAACAAAACCCAAAAATCCACAGCTGTTCAGTCTTTTCCAACTTTTTCTTCCCAACTCATAGCATTCCTGTAGGAAAGGAAGAACTGTCCTGTTAGGATTCCTAGGCTGTAATCTTCTTGGAAGCTGAGTGACACATCTTTCTTCCATGAAGCAACTGGTTAGCTCAAACCGGCAACCTTTTCATTAGCAATGAAGCACATTGATTACTATGTCATTAGGGCTTCTTTGGTAAACACAACGATCCACTTGATCCACAGTGGAAAGTATACTTTCTTCCATACTGTTCTATGCTTCCATTGCCTTTAAAGACAGCAACTTAGAACAGTGAAGAGATCTTATGATCTCTTGATTTCATAAGAACGTCATCCCTATTTTTTTATTGTCAAAATATTTGATAAGTAATTTTTAAGTGAGAAGCCTACCTTATTAAGGATAATACTCATCAATATCTTAGCTCCTATCCATATGACTGAAAATGCTCAGTTTCCCAAACTTAGACTGAGAGTAAGACTCAAAGACTCTATTTCAGTAAAGATACTTATTTCAGTTTCTCACATGAGTGTTTAATGTTAAATTAATAATGTCAGTGTCCAAGTAAGTGTTTATTCTATATTATAAAACAAACATCAAAGTCTTTCAACTCTTCCGTGTGCAATTATGATACTTTGAGTTGTCGGATGGCTAGGAAATTAAATGCCTCATTTTAAAAGGAAAAGAGGCTGTGAAGGAAATTCACATCATTGAACACTTAATTTGTGTGAAGTATTTTGAACAATCTTTCCACTTCTCTTTAATCTTCATAGTTGTTGTTGTCGTTGTTGTGTGCCATCGAGTCGCTTGCGATTCATAGCGACCCTGTGTACAACATCCCTAAACTCTGCTCTGTCCTGTGCCAATTGCACTGTCTCTGACACACCCATCCCGATTACCCCAGTCACTGAATTAATTCACCTCATAGAGGGCGTTCCCCTTCTGCGCTGTCACTCCAGCCTACCAAGCATGATGTCCCTCTCCAAGGACCTGTCCCTCCTTGCAACATGTCCAAAGTATGTTAGACAGAGCCTCAGAATTCTTGTCTGCAAGGAGCAGCCCAGTTTGACCCTTTCCAGGATGAATATGTTTGTTTTCCTAGCAATCCATGGTACCCTCAATATTCTTCTCCAGCACCACAGATCAAAGGTATCAATTCTCCTTCTATCCTCCTTAGTCATTGTCCAGCTCTCTGATGCATAACAAGTGATTGCAAAGACCATGGCCTGTATCAGACACACCTTAGTCTCCAGAGAGACACCATTGCTCTTCAGTACTTTGGAGAGGTCCCTAACAGCAGACTTTCCCATGGCAATAAGTCTTCTAATTTCCTGGCTGCTGGTGCCGAGAGGGTTGACTGTGGAGCCAATCAAACTGAACCTGTGAACAATCTCAATCTCTTCACCATCCATCCTGATGCTTCCAATTGGCCCAGTGATGAGAATCTTTGTCTTCTTAGCATTGAGCCTCAGTCCATATTGGACGCCGCAGTCCTTGACCCTCTGCAGCAAGTGCTTCAGGTCCTCCTTAGTTTCAGCAAGCAGGGTTGTATCATCTGCATATTGCAGATTGTTGATAGATCTTCAATCAATCTTGAGCCCACATTTCTCCTTATAGAGCCTAGCCTCCCAGATAATCTGTTCTGCATACAAGTTGAAAAGGCATGGAGACAAAATATATCCCTGGCGTATGTCCTTCCCAAGTTTGAACCATGCAGTGTTTCCTTGCTCTGTTCTAATGACTGCCTCTTGGTCCAAGTATAGGTTTCTCATTAGCACGATCAAGTGTTCTGGGATTCCCATTCTTCTCAGAGTCAGCCACAGTTTGTTATGATCCACACAGTCAAATGCCTTTGCATAGTCAATGAAACACAGATAGACATTCCTCTGGTACTCCCTGCTTTCAGCTAAGATCCGTCTGATATTAGCTACAATATCTCTAGTACCATGACCCCTTCTAAACCCAGCCTGGACTTCTGTCATTTCTCTGCTGATGTGTTAGTCGTTTTTGGATAATCTTCAGAAAAATTTTTTTGCATGTGAAATCAATGAGATTGTTCTATGGTTTCCACACTCTGCTGGGTCACCCTTCTTTGGAATGGGAACAAATATAGATCTCTTCCAGTCAGTTGACCAGGTGGTTGTTGTCCAGATTTCTTGGTGTAACTTGGTGAGGACATCCAAGGCAGCATCTGTTAGCTGAAATATGTCAGTTGGTATACCATCTATTCCTGGGGCCATATTTTTTGCTATTTTCTTCAAAGCAGCTTGAACTTCTTCCTTCACCACCATAGGCTCTTGCTCATACGTTGTTTCATGAAATTCTTCTGTGTCTGCTAATTCCTTTTGATACAGTGACTCAGTATATTCTTTCCATCTTCTTTTAATGCTTCCTGGATCATTTAGTATTCTGCCTAAAGCATCCTTGATTAAATCTTCATAGTACTATCATAATACAGATATTATTATTGTCATGACATCATCATAATAATCATTATCAGGGGGTAATCAAATAAGTATCACAAAAAGTTTGTCTAGTTTTGTGACTCGGAGACTTAAAGTAACAGTACCATTTCAGTAATTCAGCTTTGGAAAGGAAACACTATTATTATGACTATGTTTCACTTAGTCATTCAGAGTAGAATTTTCTAATCTGAACTCTAATCTGAAGCTTTAAAACAGAATAGAACTTTGAGATTTACGTATAAGTGTGAAATTGTGTCTAAGAAACACAGATTTCCTCCTTGGTCTGTTCCCAAACTCCTGTCCTTCCTAGTCTGACTAAAATCTTTCTTAAGGAAGCACACATCAGGGCTTCTCCAACTTTTTCAAGGAGTGGATATATGTGTTGTTGTTGTCTATCACTGAGTTGGAACTGACCCATAGTTGACCATCCCATGAGTTTTGAGGCAGTTATCACATAGGTGTGGGTTGATTGCTCATCCATCTTCCACGGAGTAGCTCAAAGATTCAGATTGCATGCATTAGGGATTGCAGCACAGATTCTTACGTGTAGGCCACCAGCGCTCCCTGAACATGTAGAGACATGTATATTTAAATTATGGGTTGTGGCTATATTAAATATAGATGCTTCTGCTTTGATGAGTAATACTTGACAGGCAGAATTTTCTTTTTATGGAAAATTTTATGTATCTTAAAAACTTGGGCACAGGGGACATTGTGCCTATTTTTACATGGAGTAAAGTTTTTTAGTGCAAAAGAAAAATGCAGGCAAGTAATATGCCTTGAGATATTTTTGTTGTATTTTATAGACATAACTACTAAATGTATGCTGATTCCTCCACTTTTTAAAACTTTTTGTGCATTTTATAAGCACAATCCTTCTTTGCCAACAGCTTTAAGTTCATCCTCTCTCTTCACCTCTTCCTCTCCCCCCAAAGCACTATTATACCAACATGAACAAGAAAAATATATATATATATATATATATATATATATACACAGAGCAGAATTAAATTGAGTTAAAATACATAGATAAGATATTAAAAGACTCTAGTGGCTTAGGGATAAGGAGTTGTACTGCCACCCCAAGTGCATGTAGTTCAAATCCACTAGCTGCTCCATGAAAGATGGGTAATCTCCTCTTCTGTAGTTTATAGCCACTGAAAATAAGATATTTTAAAAATATTCACTAAATATTTAAATAAAGATATAAAAAGTTACAGAAGCTTTCCATTATGAGTGAAAACAAAACCATAAATTGGAAATATTTTTCAAAGTACTTTTTACCTTGTGTCTTTATTGTTACGTGTGCCCCTGAGTTGGAACTGACCCATAGCTGATCCTCCAGTGAGTATTCAGAGGAAGTTAATCCTTAGGAGGAAAATGCCCATCCTTCTCCTGCAGAACAGCTAATAAATTAAAAATTAATACCTTTTGGACTGTGGCACGGCTTCTTACCATGAAATGTACAAGACCAAATATTTTAGTAAATTCAGATTTATAATCCAAATACTTTAGTAAATTCAGAATCCAGATATATGCTGTCCTTGGATTAAACATAGCTTTGTCTCCTCCCAGTAGTGTGAGTTCAATTTCAGTGAGCATTATTGTCATCATTTGTTGATGTGTGGAAATAGTACAATAAAGTAGACAGGTTTGTTATAAGGGTTAAACAAACGACTATACCGAAGTGTTTAGAGCATAGAAGATGTTTACTAGATGGTGGCTTTCTTTTCTTCACATTCTGGTTTATTTATCTAGTATATGAAATTCAGAAGCTGTTGTTGATTGTCAGATAGCTTTGAATTGTCTCTGACTCTTAGTGAGTGACCCTTTGTACAACAGAATGAAGCTCTCCTGGATACTGTGGCATCCTTACAGTCTCAAACCAGTTGTTGCAGTCACTGCATCAATAAATGCTGTTGATTGATTTTCTTCGTTCTTTTTTTTATGTAAAAGAAGATGGAAGGAGTACACGGAGTGTCTGTATCAGAAGGAATTGGCTGACACAGAAGAATTTAATGAAATAACATGTGAGCAAGAGCCTATGGTGATGAAGGAGGAAATTAAAATTGTTCTGAAGGAATTGGCAAAAAACAAGTCTTCAGGAGTTGATGGCATACCAATTGACATATTTCAACAAACAGACACTGCCCTGAATGCTCATTAAGTTGTGCCAAGAAATCTGGAGGACAGCCAGCTGGCTGACTGACTGGAAAAGATCGATATTTGTTCTTATTCCAAAGAAAGGTGACCAAAAGAGTTCGGAAATTATCGAACAATATAATTAATATCACATGTAAGCAAGATTCTGCTGAAAATTATCTAAAAACGTTTGGAACTATATGTCAACAGAGAACTGCCAGATATGTAGGCTGGATTTAGAAGAGGTCGTGGTACTAGGGATATTATAGCTAATGTTAGATGGATCTTGGCAGAAAGCAGAGAATACCAGAATAATGTCTATCTGTGCTTCATTGACTATGCAAAGGCTTTTGACTGTGTGGGTCACAACAAGCTGTGGCTGACTCTGAGAAGAATGGGAATCTCAGAACATTTGATTGTGCTAATGTGAAACCTATACTTGGACCAAGAGGCAGTCGTCAGAACAGAGCTGGGAGACACTGGATGGTTCAAAATCAAGAAGGGGGTCCGTCAGGGATGTATTTTGTCTCCATACCTTTTCAATCTGTATGCAGAACAGATCATCCAAGACACTGGGCTGTACGAGGATGATTGTGGCATCAGGATTGGTGGAAGAATCATCTACAATCTATGTTATGCAGATGACACAACCCTGCTTGCTGAAACTGAGGAGGACCTGAAGTGCTTGCTGCAGAAGGTCAAGGACTGCAGACTTCGATATGGATTGAAGCTCAATTAATAGAGAAAACAAAGATTCTCACCACTGGGCATAATGATGAATGGTGAAGAGATTAAGATAGTTAACAGTTTTAATTTGCTTGGTTCCACAGTCAATGCTCTTGGTAACAGCAGCCAGGAAATCAATAGATGAATTGCATTGGGAAAGTCAGCTGTGAGGGACCTCTCAAGAGTACTGAAAAGCAACGACATCAGGCTGGAGACTAAGGTGCGCCTGATTCGGGCTATAGTCTTCGCAATTACTTGCTATGTATCAAAGAGTTGGGCAGTGAGTAGGCATGATAAATTACGTGCTATGTATCAGAGAGTTGGACAATGAATAGGCATGATAAAAAGACAATTGATGCCTTTGAGCTGTGGGCCTGGAGACGAGTGTTGAATATATCATGGACCACTAGGAGAACAAACAGTTTTGCCCTGGTGAAGGTGAAGCTGGAATGCTCCTTGGAGTCAAGGATTCTGAAGCTTCGTCTGACTTACTTTGGGCATGTTGCCCTTGGAGAGGAACATCATGTTTGGCAGAGTTGAGGGGCCACGAAAGAGAGGAAGATCTTCAATGAAATGGATCAATTCGGAGTGGTGGGAATGAGTGTGTTTGAGATGAATAGTTTGGCACAGGGTAGAACGGCATTTAGAGCTCTTATACATAGGGTCTCTATGAGTTGCAAGCGACTTGATGGCACATAACAGCAACATACATTAATGTTTTCCTTCTTCTGGGTTGTATAGCCCTGATGTGTTCACTTGCCATACAGTGGTAACTTGTGGTTGCTGTAAAGCAGAACACTGTGACACTGATGTGTCTAATGTGTTAATGGTTACCTGTGGTGGATAATGTTTGGTCGAGCTGCCCAATTAAAACTAGCTTGGAAGCAGGAGTGGCATCCACTTCCATAATAGCTTGCCTCCAGAAACCCTATGAACCTGGAGAGAGGATGAAATCCACACAAGTATTGAGGACTTTCCTTCATAGGGTCACTATGAGTTGCCTACAACTTGACAACACTTAACAACAACAACAACAACAACAAAAACAACCATGTTTTTCTGGCTGGGAAGATGAGCAGAATTCCCAGATTCTGCTAAGTTGTGTTTTCCCATTTGGGGTTGAGACTAGGATGAGGCTTTTATTCACAGCAGGGCGTGAGATGTTTGGATTTGGCCTTATTTTTAAAAAAGGCTTTTGGGGCCTTGGGCCTGAGGCCCTTGGGCTTGCTTTTTGTGGACCTCCCGAATAAAACAGGCTTGGAAGCAGGAGTGACATCCACTTCCAAAATAAGCTTGCTTCTGGAAACTATGAACTTGGAGAAATGATGAAAGTTTTGTGTTCAGGGCTTTTGTTCACAGGGTCACTATGCTTTGTCTATGACTTGACAACACTTAAGAACAACAGCAACAACAACAACAACACTTATGTTTGTTGTAGCAATATTTACAATAGCAAAGAGAACTAACCCAAGTATCCATCAACAAAGGAACAAAGAAACTATGGTACATTCATACTGGAGTACTGATCATTACTGAAAAATAATAATGAAGTTGTTAAACATTGTACAGCATGAATACATCTAGAAGGCATTATGCTTAGTCAACTATATGAGTCATTAAAGTATAGCTATTGTGTAAGTTCTATGTTATAAAAAGTCAAGGAAAGGTTAACACATAGAATTGTTATAATATTGTCATAAATAGAAAATATGCTTGTTAAAATGAGTTAATGGAAAGATAAAATACAATAAGGGGGTCATCATGCATTATAATTAATCACATTGATTTATTGTAATTAATATTCTTAAAAACAGTGCATAAACAAGTGCATGAAAAAATAACATTATTTGTAAACTTTCACTCAAATGACAATTAAAAAAATCAGAATTTGATATAATAAAGTTGTTGTGTACCAGTGAGTTGGAACCAACCCATAGACAACCTCCAGCCGGTTTTCAGAGGCACTTAATCACATAGGAAGAGATTTTTCATCCTTTTCCCTCAAAATACCTGGTGGATTTGAATGGCCTACCTTCAGAATTACAGTGCAGCTTCTTAACACTAGGCTACCAAAACTCCCCTGCTATTGTTGTTGCTATGTGTCATTAAGTCTCCTTTGACTCATAGTGACCCTTAAACCCTAACCTATCCTGAGCCAATTTCAGTGTTTCTGACATACCTAGTCCCACTCTCCCAGTCACTGAGTCAACCCATCTCATACAGGGTCTTCTTCTCTTGCACTGTCCCTCTACCTTTCCAATAATGATGGCCTCCGAGGACTGGTTTCTCCTGGACATATGCCCAAAGTTTGTGTGATGAAGCTTCAAAATCCTTGCCTCCAAGGGACAGCTTAGTTTCACTCTCTCTTCGATAGATCTGTTTGCTCTCTTGGCAGTTCATAGTATGTTCAATACTCTTCTCCAGCACCACAACTCCAAAGCATCAGTTCTTCTTCTCTCATCCTGGCACTGTCCAGGTCTCTGATGCATAGCAAGTAATTGTGAAGACCATAGCTTTGATCAAGCTTCTGTTTGTCTCTTCTCCTAGCTCTGTCAGCAAGGAGAACCTTATTAGTCAGTGACCATCCCATTGAACAATCTTTGTGGCTAAGCGTAGTCAGGTTGGTTGTTGCTGTTGTTATGTACTGTTGAGTCAACTATGACTCATAGCAAGACTGCACAATAGCTCTAAACCCTGCCTTTTTCTGAGCCTATCTCACAGTCTCCAACACACCTGACCCCATTATGCCAGTAACTGTGTCAATCCATCTCATCTGATTCTTTCTCTCCTGTGCTGTCTGTCCCTCCACTCTTCCAAGCATGATGTCTTTTTCCAAGGACTTGTTCCTTTGGACACGTGCCCAAATTATGTGAGAAAGGGCCTCAAAATCCTTGCCTCCTATGAGCAAAGTGGATTCACCTTCCTTTCTTTTGCTGAACTTGTATTTTTCCAAGCATGATGCCCTTTTCTAAGGACTTTTTTCCTTATGGTAAGGTTCAACACACCTTAAGTCTCACTTTTTTTGTTTCTAAGGAGCACTCTGAAATGCTTCCAAGACAGAGTTTCTGCATCCATAGAGATAATGTCATCCCAGTTCAATTTTTCTTTCTGCCTTTTCCATTACCCTACTTTGATATGCATATAAAGCAATTGAAAGTACTATAGTTTGGGTCAGGTGCACTTTAGTCTTAAAAGTGAAATTTGTTCTTTAGCACTTTAAAGATGCCCTTGACAACAGATACTCCCATTGCAGTATGTGTTTGATTTCTTGACTGCTACATCCAAAAGGTTTAATTATGAATATAATAAAATGAAATTATCACCTTTAGTCTTTATCATTATGTTGTTTATTAGTGTATTTGAGGACTTTATTATTCTTTTTATTAAGATGCAATCAATACTTGCATATAGTTTTTAAGTATCATAAAAATCCTAATAAATAGTAGTATTTGAGACTCTAGATACACAAAAAAAATCTTATTTTTTCTTATTCTTATACAAGTTGGAACAAGTTATTTAATCTTCAGCAAATCTCAGTTCTCCTTATCTCTAAAAAGGGGTTAATATAATCTATTTCTAAACGTTGTCATAACAATTATCTCATATATAACCCGTGAAAACACTAGAGAAGCATGGCAGTGGAAGGGAACTGCCAGGACACTAATATAAATGGATATAATTTTCTAAATTTCTTACATAATAACACATTTTCCTTTTCATTTCAAGCTGAGAATCTAAGTTCATATTCAGTTCTCTTTCACTGAACACATAAGAATGTTGCTAACATTTAATCATGTGCCTTGCGGTGTATTTGGTCTGGCTCAAAGCAAACCAAAATGTATTCAGTTTGAGTTCACCCTGTATGTTGTTGTTAAGTGCTATTAAGTCAAGTAAGACCCCTAGTGACCCTATGAACAACAGATCTGAACCTTGTCCTATCTTGTTCTATCCTCATCATCTCTGACACTTTTGAGGCTATTGCTGCAATCACTGTGCAAAACTATCTTGTCAAAGGTCTTCCTCTCCTTCACTGACCCTCAATCTTTCCAAGGAACAGCACCTTATAGCACCATGCTCAATGTATGTGGAATGAAGCTTTGTCATCTTTGCCTCCAAGAAGCACTGTGGCTGTGCCTTGTTTTTACTTTTTTTTTTTTTTAATTCCATGTGATTCAGTACTCTTCTCCAATGCCAGAGCTAAGAGACATCAATTCTTCTTCTTTTGTCCTTATTCATTATCCAGCTTTTAGGTGAATAACAAGTGATAAAAAAACATGGCTTGCCTGAATCAGTTACATTTAGTCTTCAAACTGACATTACTGCTCCTCAGTAATTTGGAGAGTATCCTGACAGCAGATTTTACCAATGCTATATATCTCCTCACCGCTTGACTGCTGGTATTAAGGGTGTTGATTGTAAGTTCAAGTAAGAGGAAATGACTAACAACTTCAATCTTTTCTCCATCTATCAGGATGTTGATTATTCGTCCAATGAGGAGAACTTTTGTCTTGTTGATGTTGAAATGCAATCCATTTTGGTCCTCTGTATCAAGCATTTCAATTCCTCCTCGTTTTCACAAGCAAGATTGTGTCATCTGCATAACACAGGTTGTTAATAGAGTCTTCCTCTAATTCCTATGCCACATTCTTCATCATAGAGTTTAGGTTCTTTAAAGATTTGCTCAGAATACAAATTGAATATGTATGGAGAAAGGATATAATCCTGACACACACCTTTCCTGATTTTAAACTATGCAGTGTTCTTTTGTTTCATAGGTTCCATATGGGCACAAGTAAGTGTTGTGGTATTCCCATTTTTATCAATAATAGCTATAATCATTATGATCCACACAGCCAAATACCTTTGCACAGTCCATAGGACACAAATAATGATTCGTCTGATTTTCTCTACTTTCAGTCAGGTTCCGTGTGACATCAGCAATGATATCTCTGTTACAGTGGCCTCTTCTAAACTTGCTTGAACTTTAGACAATTCTTTATCAAATGCACTTTTCTAGCCATTTTTAGATGATCTTCAGGAATATTTTTTTGCATGTGATATTAATGATATTATTCAATGATTTCTACACTCTTTTGGGTCACCTTTCTTGAGAATGAGAACAAATGTGTATCTCTTCTAGTCAATAAGCCAGTAGTTGCCCTCTAAATTTCCTGGTATAAACTGGTGAACACATCCAAGGCTGCATGTATTAGTTGAAATATGTCAGCTGAGGCCACATAGATTCTTGGGGCTTTATTTTTATGAATGCTTTCAGTGCACGATAAACTTCTTGCTTTGTTATCCTTGACTCTCAATCATATGATATTTCCTGAAATTTTTCAATATCAGGCAATCCTTTATGATACAGTGACTCTGTGTCACTGTATTTCTTCTATCTTCTTTTGATAGTTCCTGGATCATTCAAGATTTTTCCCATAACATTTCTCAATGTGAGATCCCAATGGACTGTGATGATGCAGCATCATAGGGAGGAAAGTGACTGTGTAGGTTTTTAAATACTATTTTAAATTAAAAAAAACAACAACACAACAAACACCTGGGTTTCTCCACAGTGACAAAAAGCTAAGAAAAACAATACCCATTACAATAGCTAATCACAAGATTAAAAATTGGAAGTAAATCTAACTAGAAACACAAAAGATTTATTCAAAGAAAATTACAAAATATTACTACAAGAAACAAAAAGAGATCTGGAGAATGGAAGAATATACCATGCTCTTGGATGTTTTTGTTAGGTGTCATTGGATTGAGCACGACTCATAGTGATCCTATGAAGAAAAAAGTCTGAACCCTATTCTATCCTTCACCGTCCTCACACTTCCTGACACATACGAACCCATTGCAGCAGTTACCATGTCAATCCATCTGGTTGAAGGTCTCCTTCTCCTTCGCTGATCTTTCATTCATGTCCCTCTCTAAGGAATAGCACCTCCTAGCAACATTTCCAAAGTATGTGAAGCAAAGCCTCATCATTCTTGCCTCCAAAGAGCACTCCATTTGCACTACCTCCAAGACATATCTGTTTTTCTCTTGGTGGTCCATGGGATATTCAGTGCTCTTCTCCAAACAAGAGTTCAAGGGTGTCAATTCATTTTCTGTCATCCTTATTCATTGTCCAAGTCTCGGATGTATAGCTTATAATTGAAAAGACCACGGCCTGAATCAGATGCACTTTAGTCTTCAAAGTGACATCACTATTCCTCAGTAATTTGGAAAGGTCCCTAACTGCAGATATTCTCAGTGCAGTGTTATCTCCTTATTTCCTGACTGCTTGTACCACAGGTGTTAATTGTGGATCCAAGCAAGGTGAAGCTGTTGATAGTTTCAATCTCTTCTCCATCCAAAATGACACTGCCTATTGGTCCAGTGGTAAGAATCTTTGTTTTCTTCATATTGAGACACAATTCATACTGAATGCTGCATTTCTTGAGCTACAGCAACAAGTGCTTTGAGTCCTCCTCACTTCCAGCAAGCAAGGTTGTGTCATCTGCATTATGCAGATTTGATGGGTCTCCCTACAATCTTGATGTTACACTCTTTTTCACAGAGTCCAGCTTCTTAGATCATTTGCTCAGTATATAAACAGATATGGAGAGAGAATACAACCCTGACACACTCTTCCCAATTCCAGACCATGAAGTGGTCCCCTGCTGCATGTTCACAACATCCTCCTGATCCAGGTATAAGCTCCACATGAGCACAATCAAGTGCTCTGGGATTCTTCTCAATGTCAGCCACAATTTGTCATGATCCATGCAGTCAAATGCTTTTTCATAGTCAATAAAGCACAAAGAGAAATTTTTCTGCTATTCTTAGTTTCAGCAAGGATCCCTCTGACATCAGTAGTGATATCATGGTGCCATGACCTCTTCTAAATCCTGCTTGAACTTCTGGAAGTTCCTTATCCATGTACTGTTCCAGCTGTTTTTTAATATCTTCAGCAATATTTTGCTTGTATGTGATATCAATTATATAGTTCAATAATTTCCATATTCATACTAAACAAAGAGAATAATTACAATAATGTTGTGGTAGAACCCAGATTGAAAGTCGGGTGAAATGAGGAAAATTAATAATAAACATCATTTAATAATTGGTACGTAACTTGAATGTTGGGAAACTAAAAATTGTTACAAATTAGGCATTAGTGAGATGCAATGTACCATCTGCGGCCATCTTGAATCAAATAATCATATGATATACTAGGCAGGGAATGAAACACAGAGGAAGAATGGAGTTTCATTCATAGTAAAAAAGTAAATTTCAAGTTCTATCCTGAAATACAATGCTGTGAGTGATAGGATAATATCCACACGCATATAAGGAAGACCCATTAACACGACTATCATTCAAATATATGCTTCTACATCTAGAGCCAAAGAGAAAGAACTTGGGAATTTTTATCAAATTTTTCAGTCTGAAATTGACGGAACATGCAATCAGAATGTGCTAACTATATGTTATATAGTCATCCTCCACTCTGGAAGTCAGCTGGCTAAGCGTGTGTGATGGCTGGCATCTCCATGGCGGCTCCTCTTGCTGGCAGTCAGGCAAAGTTTCTGGGGTCTTTCACGTTGTGTGTTACTCTCCTTTTTGGCCTTCAACTGTGGATGGGCGGCCCTGACCCTTACAGTTAGGGTAAGTAAGGGTGGGATCAAGCCTGCGGAGTCTGCTCCAGGCCCTGGCTTAAAATCCTTCACAAGGCTTTGGGACTGGAGTCTCTCTACTCTGGAAAAGGAATATATGATTAGATAATATTTATTTGAAAATAGTTCAGAATAAGAGGTACATAACAAAGTGGACTGGCAGGCTGGGGGAGGGAGGAAATTGTGCAACAATGAAAAATTTTTTTAAGATAGAAGCAAATTGGGGGGATATGGAGGAAAATGTGCAACAGTGCTTAAATGGAAATGCAATTTTTCTGTAAACTTTTGTTGAAATATTAATTTAAAAAAGGATAATAAACACCTCAGGAGATTTGTAAATAGCTCAATAACACCACCACCATTGATAAAAAAGAGAAATTTTTTCCCAACTACCTTGTAAATATCCTTTCTTTTGAGTATTTCAGTCATGAGGAAATAAATTTATTGTTCCAAATCAGTTTTGTCCATGCTAATTTTAGAATACAAATTTTGTTTCAATTTTTAAATTGTAATATAAATTTTATAGTATAATATTACTTGATTTATGTATTTTATTTGTTTTAACAGATATAAATTTATTTTCTAGGAAAAGCAAATTGAAAGAATTACGTAATTTAAAACTATTTCCAGGTAAAATGGAATGGTAACACCTACATATGACATAAAAATGAAAACTCACAAAAGAAAAATCAAAGGCTTTTTTTAATCTTTAAAGATAATTCTAGTGTTGTCTGGTGGTCTAATGGTAAAGAATTGTGCTACCACACTGAAAGGCATACAGTTGAAATCCATGAGCTATTCCAAGGGGAAAAATATGGACAAGCTCCTCTAGTGAGATTTACAGCCTCTGAAAACCCACTCAGAGGTCAACTGTGAGCTGTTTCTGACTGGAAAGTAGAGAACAACAACAACAACAAAGATAATTTCAAAGTTAGCTTTCCTTTAAAAACAATTAATTAGAAGAGATACCTTTCCTTGAAAGTTTGACTTCAATGGATTCAAATTAGCAATTCAGTTTGCCACTGCTGAAATGACTAATATTTAAAAAAAAACCCCAAAACAAATAAAACCACAACCAAAAAATAAAAACCAAACTCAAGGGCGCTCTGTTGTCTTGGTGAGTAAAGAGTTACACTACCAGTTTGAAGATACGACATTGACATTCAGGTCCACCAGCTGCTCCAGGGGAGAAAGAAGGGTAATCTCCTCCTGTGTGACTTATAGCCTCTGAGCAGGATGTAGGGCTACTGTTCACAGGGTTGCTATGACTCACATCCAACTCGATGGCACATAACAACAACAACAACAACAAGAAGCTTGTTGATGTTTTGAGATGGCACATAGCAAAAAACCCCTGAAATTCATTGCTGTTGTGTTTGTTCAAACTCATAGTGACCCTCTATTGGTTTTCTAAGGCTTTAACTTTTAAAGGAGGAGAATGTCCCATCTTCTTTCCTCTTAGTCATTAATGGTTTCAAACCACTAGAGACATCAGGCCTTTGAGTTAGCAGGACAACTTCCTATGAAATGCACAGTCTGGAGAGGATAAAATTGATTAATGGAATCTTCCAATGATTAAATCTCAGTGCTCATAAGAAAATTTTTCCAACAGGGTGAAATGAAAGCCTGGGAAAAAATGTTTGGCAATAGCATCTCAGACAAGGGTTTTATAACAAAAGTTTACAGAATACTCCAGGGCTTCCACAAGAAAAAGATTGATAACACAATTAAAAAATGGGCAAAAGACATGGAAAGACTTTTCACAGAGGAAGGCATTCAGGTGGCCAACAAGCACATGAAGAAATGTTCAAAATAACTGGCAATAAGAGAGATGCAAATAAAAACCACAATGAGATAACATCTCACCCCAGTAGCAGTGGCAACATTTAGTAGGGCAGCAAGCAATAAGTGTTAGAGAGGATATGGAGAGGTGGAAATTCTTATACACTGTTGGTGGGATTATAAAATGGTACAACCACTCAGAAATTGTTAAAAGTAACCCCAAACAAATGTAAAATAAATTGTTCTAAATTCTGCATCCATTTATTGCTCTGGTAAAATTATAAGATGATGATGATGATTTAAAAAGTGAAATTCTGGAGTTGGAAATTTCCACATTTGTAGAGCCTATAAATAGTAGATATATGGATCAATCCTGCTCTGAAATAATTTTTCTCTTAATGATGTAGATTATTGAGTCAACAAAGCATCCAATGATTGTCAATACGAGACACAAACAAGGTTCTGAAGCAAGAATATACTTCTATTTGGCAATATAGTTCTATACGGGTAGGATCTGGGCAAAAAGACAGCATAATGATGGGCAAAGTCTAATTGTGATAATTTTGTAAAACATAATGAATGAGAATGATTGTATGAAACACAAGGTGAATGAAGAATTGTACGAAAAAAATGTATACAAACTTTGTAAGCAAATTAAGAAAGACAAAAAAGAATATAGTTTTAAGGAGCAAAGATAATGTGAAAAATTATAGGGAAATGGCTATTGTATGCTTCTTCTGTTAATTCTGTATATTAATTTATTTGCAAACGATTCTTTCCTATATTATTTAATTCTTCTTTTTTAAAGAAAACTTTTATTTTATACTTGTTTACTTACAAACTAAATCATTATATCTTGATGTTTTATGGATATATTTAGCTACAGGTATCACTTGAATATGATTTATGGCCATGAAAATGGTTCAATTCACAGATACACATGTTTTCATATTTAAAACGAAAGCAAGAATTTAGCTTAACTCAAGTACTGGGAACACTATTAATGAAGAATACCAGGAAAATGGTTTTGCAAACCATTATTACTTGTCATTATAAGAGTTGCTGAATATAGACTATCTTTTCAAGGAAGAAATGAAGTGTTTAGATCTCCACAAAGTAAATATTTTGGGGCTTTCCTTGAATCTTTGAACTTGTTATTCAGTTTAATCCATTTTCAGCAGACCACATATCAAAATTAGGTAACTCAGGAAGGGGTAATCCATCTATATGTCAAAATAACATGTGAAGAATTAATAAATTGAACCTGTGACATAGTTTGGCCAACTATTTTCAATGAAGGAAGCTAATTAGCTTCTAAAACACGTGTCTTCAACATATGGAAAAATTGCCAAATAATTTATCACATTTATTAGCTTAAGAATTCAACAGGGTAAAGTCCAATGGTTATTGATTTTATAAAACATAATTTATGAGAATTATTGAATGAAACACAATGCAAATGATGAATAGCGTGAAACACAATGTATATAAATTTTGTAAGTAAAACAATTTAAAAAATCATATAAAATAGAATGTATATGAATGGTTGTATGAAGCAATGTAAATGAAAGATTGTAAAAACCCCCACTATATATGAATGAAACATAATATAATTATGTAAAAAACCAATAAAAATATTTTAAAAATTGGAATGAAAAACTTGAAAAATCATACTGATGAAGAAATCACAAATCCAGTACTTCACTACTTACGTGATATTTATAAAATGTATTCTCTTACCACAGAGTATAGGCCTATGACATTTGTTGCTAATACGGCAAGGCACTATGTAAACATACAGAAGCCAACTTAAGAATGTAACACCATTTTCATGCCTTGTGCTTCACATTCACTTAATCTTGTGTGATATAATTACATAAATTGCTGCCTCAAAGACATATGGTTGGAGGCCACCAGCTGTTCCGTGGGAGAAGGATGAGCAATCTCCTCATGTGTAATTAATGGCCTCTGAAAACCAGTAGGAGAGTCAGCTATAGGTCTATTCCTACTCTATGGTAAACAACAACAACTTGCATTTGAAGAGTGTTCTGGTGGCTTAGTGGTAAGGTATTGAACTGACAACGCAAATGGCACAGTGCAAATCTACCAGCTACTACATGGGGGGGAAGCATTCTTCTGTGTAATTTATAGCCTCTGAAAACCTGCTGGAGGGTTAGTTATGGGTTGATTCTGACTAGATAGAACACAGCAACATGCACCTTGCACCTTACAATTGAACAATAAATAAGAATGATAAAAGAATTGGCGTATTTGAGTTGTGATGTTGGAGAGGAGTACTAACTATTCCATGGATTGCCAAAAGAACAAACAAATATGTTTTGGGAAAAGTGTAACCAAGGTGCTCCTCAGAGGCAAGGATGGTGAAATTTTTCTCATGTATTTGAGAGAGGCCAGTCTTTTGACAAGGAGATTGTACTTGGAAAGGTGAAGGGTCACCAAAAGACAGGGAGACCCTCAACAAGATGGATCAGCATAGAGACTCTAACAATGGGCTTAAGTACATCAGAAAGGATGAGAATGACACAGGATAGGGCAAGGTTCTGATCCATTCATTGTTTGTAGTATCAGTATAAGTCATAGTTGACTCAAGAGCACCTACCAACAACTATGACAACAACTAACTCTCCAGTTACTTTTTACATTTTCGGTCACTGTCACTCTACTCAACAATGTACATTCTTAAAACACTTTCAAGCAATGGTTGAATATTAAAATGCCTTATATATACATTTTGAGAAGTGCATATTCCATCAACAAATGCAGTCCTGTAATTATACACTTTTATTCTGAAGTGACCAAAACCCCTCAAACCCATTATTGTTTGCAGGTGGTCGAAGACAATAAATTGCATGGGAAGAGATCATCTATCTTTCTCCTGTGGAGCCACTGGTTGATCTAAACCACCGGAGAGAAGCTTAGAAGGGCAACTCTACAAAACAGATCACTAGATACCAAGGTGCAAAAAAGATGACACAGAAAGTGAGACTGAAAGTAGCACTAATACATTGTAAATTCTAGAATACATACTTAGGTTGGTTATGCAGCATTTTCATAACTCAAACTCTCCAAGATTCTTAGGTAAATGAAAAGGCATGAATAGATCATTATCAATCATTGATAGGAAATTCATGTAATTTCAGATTTTCAAAACAAGGCAAAGCAAATACTGACAAATACTGATTATTAACCAGATTACTGTCACATAAACATTAGAAACAAGTTAAATATGAAAGTGCTCCAGAAGCATCATTCAATGATAGAGATCAATTTCAATTAATCATGTACTTCACTATCATTGACACACTTGAAACTTGTGTGAAAAGAAGGACAATGATATATAAAGCTTTTCAAATGGACTTTCTTTCATAAATAATATGAGTATTCATGATGAAGAGAGCAGAGAAGCATACAAGAAGTTAGTTCAGACTTAGTGTTATAACTTAAATACAAACTTTGCATTGTGTGACTTATTTCCTTCCTACATGAGAAGTTTACAGATTCAGAAAAGACAAAATTCACTTTTGTAGGCATGTGTGACTTAATAGAAAGTATAATACAGCGTGTTTTCCTCAATGTTGAAATGATTTACATATATTCTTAACTTTAAAGATTGCAAACTGTATAAAACAACACTGTTTTTAGTCTCTAAGAGAATAAAGAACCTCTCATTAAATAGTGATATATGTTTATGAAGAAAACTGTTTTTCCTTTCACTAATGTGACATGTTTGGTGGAGCTCCCTGATTAAAACAGGCTTGAAGCAGGAGAGGCAACCACTTCAGTAAATAGCTTGCCTCCGGGACCCTATGAACCTGGAGAAAGGATGAAAGTCACTCAAGTGTCCAGGGATTTTGTTCATAGGTTAGCTATGAGTTGCCTATGACTAGACAGCCCTTAACAACAACACAACAACAACAACAATGTGACATATTGTGACATTGACTTGTTCTTGTTAGATGCTGTCAAGTAGAGTATAACTCATAGTGACCCTATGGACAAGAGACATAAAATCTGTACTGGCCTGTTCCATCTTTCTCATCTCTGACACCCTTGAGCCCATATTGTAAGTTCTCTTTTCTTGTTTCCTTCCCATACTTTCTACTTCTACTCATTTTTTCCTTCTTAATTCTGCCCCTTTAATCCTCTATAGCTTATTCTTCTAAAAGCTTAGTTACTATCTCAGCCTGCCCCTTTAATCCTCTATAGCTTATTCTTCTAAAAGCTTAGTTACTATCTCAGCTTGAAGTCCAAAGTGTGCCTGACGCAAGTCATGATATTTTCAATTGTTTTATATGCCAGTAAACTTAGTATGATGAATTAGGGAGACAAGAATCAAAGCCTTTGAAATGCGGTATTGGAAAAGAGCTTGGAATATCCCATGAACTGCCAAAAGAATAATATATCTATATTTGTTCCCATTCCAAAGAAAGGTGATCCAACAGAGTGTGGAAATTATTGAACAATACCATTAATATAACATACAAGCAAGATTCTGCTGAAGATTATCCAAAACTGACTGGAACAGCACATCAACAGAGAGCTGTCAGAAGTCAAGGCTGGGTTTAGAACGGTTCATGGTACTAGGGATATCATAGCTAATGTTAGATGGATTTTGGCTAAAAGCAGGGTGTACCAGAGGAATGTCTATCTGTGTTTCATTGACTATGCAAAGGCATTTGACTGTGTGGATCATAACAAACTGTGGCTGACTCTGAGAAGAATGGGAATCCCAGAACACTTGATAGTGTTAATGCAAAACTTATGCTTGCACCAGGAGGTAGTCATCAGAACAGAGCATGGATATTGAGCTAAATCATCCTAACTAAGAACCACTCAGGTACAAAGGAAAATTAAAAACCTTGGCAGAAAATCTATTTAGAAATCTGAATTATTTGTTTAGTCCACTAGAGCATTGAGCAAAGCAAAGGGGAGAGATGCAAAGGAAACAGAAGATTTATTAAGGCAGCTCAAAAGAGGACAAAACGAAGTATTATATGGGAATATGCAGAGAGCTGGAATTGAGAATAAAAAAGGAAGAACTTGCTAGGCATTTCTCAAGATGAAAGAACTGAGAAGTACATTCAAGCCTGGAGTCGCAAATCTTGAATGATTCAGGAAGCATCAAAAGAGCAAGGAAAGAAAATACAATGTTACTGTATCAAAAGTCATCAATTGACATTAAAAAATTTCAGGAAGCACCATATGATCAAAAGTCAATGGTGTATGGGTGGGCGAGGGCAGGCAATCTGGAGTCCTCAGACTCAGAGAAGGGTGGCCCTGGTGAAGGGCTGGTTTTCTGCACAACCAAAGGAAAAGAAAGACCAGGGGAAGAAGGTAGCCCTGGCGTCCACAGTTGTCAAGAGAGAAGAAGTCAAGAAGGTAGTGAATCCTCTGTTGGAGAAAACGCCCAAGAACTTTGGCATTGTGTAGGACATTCCACCCAAAAGGGGCCTTACCTGCTTTGTCAAATGGCCCAGGCAAAGGGCATTCCTCTACAAGGGACTGAAGGTGCAATTTGCCATTTACCAGGTTACCCAAGGTCTTGAACTGTCAGACTACTACTCAGCAGCTGAAGGTGGCCCACAGTAAGGAAAGAAGAAGTCTCAGAGGCTTCTGACTAAGAAGGTTGTTGGCAAAGGAGAAGGCCCTACCAGAAGAACCCCTGTCCTCTGTGCTGGAGTAAAAAATGTCAACACCCTGGTGGAGAATAAGAAAGTCTAACTGGTGGTGATCATGCTTAACATGGAACCCATCAAGCTGGTGGTCTTCCTGTGTCATAAGATGGCTGTTTCCTAATGCATAACCAAGAACAAGGCCAGGCTAGGAGGTCTCATCTATCAGAAGATCTGCACCACCTTTGCCTTCACTCAGGTGAACCTAGAAGATAAAGGCACCCTGGTGAAACTGCTGCAAACCATCAGGACCAATTACAATGACAAGTATGGTGAGATTCACCACCACTGAGAAGGCAATATCCTGGGGCCCAAGTCAGTGGCCCATATTGCCAAGCTGAGAAGGCCAAAGTCAAATAACTTGCCACCAAACTGGGCTGATGTACACACTGACATTTCTGTGCATAAGAATATATTTATCTTTCTGCTATCTGCCATTGGCATTGTGGGTTGGAAAAAACCAAAATCCACAAAACAAAACCAACAAAAAAAAGAAGTCAATGGTGGTGATAAGAGAGATACAAATCAAAACCATAATGAGATGCCATCTCGTCCCAGTAGCTGTGGCTAAGTATAACAGGACAGAAAGTAATATAGGTTGGAGAAGATGTGACATTGCTGGTGGGATTATAAAATGGTCCAACCACTCTGGAAGGCTCTTTGGCGTTTCCTCAAAAAGCTGAACATAGAAATTCCATATGACCCAGCTATTCCACTGCTTGGAATATACCCCGAGAAAATGAGTACTTGTGCACCAATGTTCATAGTAATGTTGGTCATCATAGCGAGAACATGAACTCATTTCAAATGTCCAACCACAATCTAATGGATTGATATATGCTGGACTACTATGTAGCACGCAAGAGAAATGATTTTATAAATTACTATCTAACTTGAGAGGGACTGGAAAGCACTATGTTAAGTAAACAAATTCAGTTCTATAAGGACAAATATTATATAAGGCCATTATTATAGAATGAGTATGAGGACCTAAGTCTGGGGGAATGGTGGAAGAACAGGGGTGAAGATAGGTGATGGTGGTGGTGATGTGTTAAACATAGGGGTTCACAATTTGATGAGTAAATGGGGGGATGTGAAAGAAATGGGAAAGATCTGGTGTGAAAAACAATGTAATCAAACTTTGCAAATAACCAGTATAAAATTTAAATGTAAAAAAAGCTAATGATAACAAAGGAAGAACATCAAATTGCACTAAAGTCCTTGGCAACAATAAGGCCCTAGGTATTGATGTGATGACATTTGATATGTTTTAAGTAAAAAAGGCAGGCTTGAATGTGTTCACCACTTTATACCAGTAATTTGAAGGATAGTTATTGACTAAATGGCTGGAAGAGATATATATTGGTTCCTCCTCCTAAGACTAAAACCAAGGACTACGAACTTCATTAAAGTAAAGCTTGGAAGAACTCTAGAAGTCCTAATTCATAGCATAAACAGACTTGCAAGCATCCTGGAATATCTACAACCAGGAGAGGATAATATAGATGAATTGGACCTTCTAAGAATCAAATCCCAATGCACATCCAAAAACTTCTCCAACAGGGTTAAAAGGGAAGCGACAGATTGGGAAAAAATACTTGATAATGACATGTCAGACAAGGGACTTACATCTAGAATGTATAAAATACTCAAGTACCAGAACAAGATAAAGATAAAAAAACCCAATTGAAAAACGGGCACAGGCTGTGAACAGACACTTCACCAAAGAAGACATTCAGATGGCAAACAAACACATGAAGAAATGTTCAAATTCCCTACCTTTAAGAGAGATACAAATCAAACCAACTATGATATATCATCTCACCCTAGTAAGAATAGCAAAATTTAACAGAACAGCAAACATCAAATGCTGGTAAGGTTGTGGAGAAACTGGAACACTTATTCACTGTTTGTTGAGAGTGTAAAATGGTGCAACAACTATGGAAGGCAGTATGGTGCTTTCTGAAAAAGTTTCAAATAGAAATATCATTTGAACCAGCAATTCCACTACTGGGAATTTACCCTAAAGAAACCATAACCACCACCCATGCAGATATATGCACACCCATGTTTATTGTGGCTTTGTTCCCAATAGCAAAGAGCTGGAACCCAAGTGCCCATCAACAAATGAATAAATAGAGAAGTTCTGGTATATTCACACAATGGAATACTATGTAGCATTAAAAAAACAAGGAATTCATGAAATATTATACAAATGGGTGACCCTGGAGGATATTATGCTGAGTGAAATATCTCAGTCACTAAAGGACAAATATTGCATAGGGCCACTGTTGTAAAATGGGACTGACATTGGGGTTCAGGGGAGACTGAGAAAGGTGGAATAAATTATGTATACTGCATTGAAACAGATGAGAGAGAGAACTGTTTAAAAGGGCTATATGATTAGGTATTATTGTCATGACAGGAGTACAGAACTAAGACTGTAAGTGGAGTGGACCTAGTGGGAGGGATTGTATAACAATGAAAGATTTTTTTTTACTTTTTAAAGAGAAGAGAGAACTCAGGGGGGATGTGTGTGGGCAGGGAGAAAAGTGCATCAATGAATTAATGGAAATCCAAAGTCTCTGTAAACTTTCATTAAAATTAATTTTAAAAAAAGGAAATTAAAAATAAAAAAGAAGTCCTTGACAGGAAGGAAGGAAGGAAGGAAAGGAATAGAAGAAAAGAACAAAAGAAAAGAAAAGAAAGGTGACCTAACAGAATTTGGAAATGATAGCATAATATCACAACCAAGTAAAACATTGCTGAAGATCATCCAAGAATTGGCTAGAACAGAATTTTGACAAAGAACTGCCAGAAGTTCAAGCTGGGTTTAGAAGAGGCTGTGGCACTAGAGATGACATATGGATCCTGACTAAAAGTAGAGAATACCAGAAGAATGGTTATTTGTACTTTATGGACTATGAAAAGATATTTGACAAGGTAGAACATAATAAATTGAGAACATTGAGAAGAATGAGAATTCCAAAATACTTCATTGTGCTCATAGGAAAATTATACCTAGACTAAAAAGCTGTTGCCTGAATGGAGCGAGGGGAAACTGCATGGTTTAAAAATCAATAAAGCTGTGTGTCAAGGTTGTGTTTTCATTCCATACCTATTAAATCTGTATGCTGAGCAAATCATTAGAGAAGGTGGGGTCTATGAAGAAAAATGTGGCATCAGGGTCAGAGGAAGACTCATAAACAATCTGCATTATGCAAATGACATAACTTCATGGGCTGAAAGAAAGGAGGACTTGAAGCACTTGTTGCAAAGATCAAAGACTACAATGTTCTAAGTCTTCAATATAGATTTTGTATCAACAAAAAAAAATAAAAATCCTCACCACTAGACCAATAACTAACATCATGCTTCATGGATAAAACATTGCAATTGTCCATTATTTCATCTTACTTGGATCCACAATCAACACCTTGGGTAAGAGCAGACAGGAGAATGGAAGATGTATTACATTGGGAAAGTTTGCTGTCAGGGACCTCTTCAAATCATTGAGAAGTAATGATATACTAAGATGTACCTGATTCACACCATGATCTTGTAAATCACTTGCTATGCATCTGAAAGCAGGACAATGAGTAAAGATGACAGAAGAAGAATTTATGCCTTTGAGCATTTAAGAAGAGTACTGAATATCCATGAACTGCCATAAGAACAAACAGATATGTCTGAGAAGTTGCAGTCAGAATGCTGCAAGTGAGAACCTTGGTCCAAGATAGGTTATGAATAGATGTTAATGAAGAGCACCCGAGTGGGATTTTGAAAAATGCTGTAGAACATCTTCTCATTCTTTAAGCCTAATTCTCCTGCCATCATTTTTAAGAAGCCTATTCTGATCATCTGGACAAAAGTGAGAACCATGTGACTCCTCTGTTATGTGATCTTTACTGTTGGCAAGTATTTCTGTCATGAGCTACATATGATAATTCTGGCCTACAAATTGGTTGTCAAAAGATTTCACAAGTATATTAGAATAGCAGGATATCTTGGCCTCAGGTTTCCCTTTCCAAATTCTTTTTAGCATTTGATTTACTATTGAATTCTGGAGTTTTGGGCTGTGTCTTTCTGTAAGTCAAAACTAGGTATATGACCAATAAATCAATGTGTGAATGAACGAATGTGTTAAACTTCAGTAAAATGTTTTCAGAAACATTCCCAAAAAGTCCCTTTGCTAAAAACAGATATATGAAATTAAAATATGATGCTGGAAAGAGAAACTTCAGGCATAGCTGTTCTTAGTAAAGTGATGGAAATGCAAAGTCATCAAAAATTATTAAGTGAAGAAATATGCACTAATAAATTCTAGGAAAAGATGCAGTAGCAAAGGTCACAGTACTTAAGAGTCAATTACCTCCCAGAACAAAAAAAACAAAATTAACCAGACATCCTTACATCACGATTTCTATGCAATTGCAATTTTCTTTTTATTAAGTGGTTGAAATACAAATGTCCACACACTGACCTTCTTTGGATCCCATTTACCTCTTAGAAATGCTTGCTTTACTTTGATGCAGGATGGTAAAAAAAATGTTGTTTGGTGGTTTTGTTTTGTTTTTTTTTTTAAGTAAGTGATAAAGTTGGTTTTGTTTTTTTATGAACCAAATAAGTGTGTATAGAGGGAAACCTAAAGCATTTTTGGGGGATGCTGGGTACAATGATACCATCCAACAAAAGTCTGCTGGGGACAAGAGCTGGCAGGACACTGCTGATTGGAAGGAGAACATGGTTTTGGTTCTTGCAAGTAATTCTCTCTGAGTCCTTGTATTGTGGTAATGGAGGCACAGCATTTTCATAGAGGCAGTTATGTGAGAGGAGGAGATGGCAGGTTCCGGCTAGCACCCTTTGAATCATGCCTAACTCATGACGTCTTCACTTGTAAATGAAGGGCACTGCCTAATCTGGAGCCATTTTCATGACTGATTATCAGCTGGTTTATTTTGACTCATGCAGTGTCCATTGACTGGTTTTGAAAAGTAGATCCTCCAGGCCTTCCTTTCATTCTCTTAGTCTCGATGCTGCACTGAAACCTGTTGAACAATACAGGAACAGGAAAGCCTCTACTCATGATGAATAGTGGTTATGCATAGGATATTCATTGGCTGGGAATACAAATCAGAGTCTCTGTAGGCATAGCTTAACTGCCTTAAAATAGCTCTTTCCTAAGAACCTGAATAGGCTCCAAATTTAGCCATTTGCTTTTTTACCAGCCCTCCCCTCTCCCTGGGATTTACAGGAACAGAGTAAACAGCCCCTTCCTATCTTAATGAAACTTCCAGGAACTGTTGTTGATTGTCTTCGAGTTGAACATGACTCTCAGTGACCCCATAAACAAAAAGCCTGAAGTCCCTCTACAATGTACATAAATATTTATCAAAGTTTATAGAGTTTCCGGAGGCATGTTATTTAGGAAGTAGATGCCACTCCTGCTTCCAAATCTGTCATAGTATGCTATTGTTGTTATGTGCCATTGAATTGCCTGCCATGTATAGCGAGCTCTGAATTTTTCCTTGTCCTGAGCTAGTCTCACTAATTCCAACACATCAAACCCCATTGCTCCAGTTACTGTATCAATCCATCTCATCTGGGGTCTTCCTCTCCTGTGCTGTCCATCAAATCATCAAAATATTAGAAGCCAAAGCTCTTAACTCCCAAATGTGCATGGCAAGATTACATCACCCTCATTGTTATTGTTGTTATATATTATCGAGATTTATAGCTGAACTTTGAGAGGCAGTATATCACACAGGAGTGAATTGTCATTCTTTCTCCTGGTTGACTTGAACTACTCGCTTTAGAGTTTAAAACATAACCCCTTACACTAAGCCACCAGAGTTTCCTTCACTTCTATAAAATCTCCAGCCAGGTTAATGTCAGTGAGTTAACAAGCTAGCTTTCTACCAATGGCCAATGCTTCACTATATGCTCAATCTATAAATCTTCCCCTAAATAAACTTTGAGTACCCATGTCTTCTGCACTTGGTCAGTTTTTCCAATCTATTCTCCTAAACCTATTCTGAGGAATTTCCTCTACTGAATATGGAACATAAATAGAGTTTTCTCATGGAAGAACATTCTATCACTGAATCACTGTTAGATCTGGAGATAACTATCTACTGTCATAAGCGAATGCATTATATGATTATACTCTACAATGAAAATCTCTTATGATGAAAGGAAATCATCTTTCTTCTGGTGAGTCACTTGTGGATTTGAATCACTGATTGAATTTTAATTTAATAGCTTGTTATGACACTGATGAGACAACATACAAGTCAAACTCACTGCTGTGCCATGTCAGACATACACAGATTTATTTGATTTCTGATGTTATAAATCTTAACCGGAAAAAAACTAGTGGTGGATTTGAAATATTAGAGAAGTGTTTGACCTGTTTAGAAGCACAATATCTTGTGGCCTAAATCACCAGAGCTCCTTTGACCAGACATGTTGTTGCTTTTATGTGTTATTGAGTTGAAACTGACTCATAGACAACCTACCAGTGGCTTTTCATAGGTTATACATTGCATGAGAGTAGATTGCCCATCGTTCTCTCATGGGGTACCTGACGGATTGAAACCACGTGCCTTTGAGTGGAGAGCACATCTAGGGTCAGTAAAACCACATTGCATAATACCTCATTTAGAAATGAAAGATGTTGATTTCAGATCCTTGATTCTGGTTCCAAGGAATGAAGCCCTTACATTCTCTTAAATCTGGGTAACAAAGCACAAAGTACTCCAAGTGCCTTTCTTTACCAATTTGCAAATAACCTAAGGAATGTTTTAATTAGAATCCAAAAGGCATTTTATTAGGAACAGTTGAATGATCAACTGAATCCCATTCCAAAGAAATGCAATGTAACAAAATGTGGAAATCATTGATATCATTAATACTACATGCAAGCAAAATATTGCTAAAGATCATTAAAATTACTAGAATACTACATTGAAAGGAAATTGTCAGACATTCTAGATGGATTTAGAAGAGCCTGTGCACCTGGGATATAGGATATCTTCTGATGTCAGATGGAACCTGGAAGAAATTAAAGAATATCTATTTATGCCTTTTTTTACTTTGCAAATGCATTGACTATATGAATCATGGCAAACTTTGGCTGATTTTGAGATTCCCAGAACATTTAATTGTACTTATACGAAATTTGTGCCTAGACCAAGAAGCTGTTGTCTGAATGTAACAACAGGACACTATATGGTTGTCTCAGGGAGTATCCTTTCTCCAAGCCTATTAAATCTGTATTCTGAGCAAATAGTTTGTGTTTATGACTCTATGAAGAAGAATATAGCATCAAGACCAGAGGAAGATTCAACAACCTACATTTTGCAGATGGTACAGCCTTGGTTGCTAAAAATGAGTAGATCCTGAAGTACTTGTTACAGGGGATCAAAGATTACAGCCTTCAGTATGGATTGCATCTTATAAAAAGGAACATATGATTAGGCATTATATGTACAACAACAGCCCAGAATAAGAGGTACATTACAAAGAGCACTCGGGAGAGAGAAGGAGAGTAATTGTAACAATGAATTAATATTAAAAAATAAGTAACCTGGGAAGAGAGAAGAGAATAGAAGTTTAGAAGGGGTCGTGGTACTAGAGATATTGTAGCTGATGTTAGATGGATCTTGTTTGAAAGCAGGGAATAGAATACCAGAGGAATGTCTATCTGTGTTTCATTGACTATGCAAAGGCATTTGACTGTGTAGATCATAACAAACTATGGCTGAGTCTGAGAAGAATGGGAATCCCAGAACACTAGATCGTTCTAATGCGAATCTTATACTTGGACCTGGAGGCAGTCGTCAGAACAGAGCAAAGGAAAACTGCATGGTTCAAAATTGGGAAGGACGTGTGCCAGGGATGCATCCTATCTCCATACCTTTTCAACCTATATGCAGAACAGATTATCCGGGAGGCTGGGATGTATGAGAAGTGTGGCATCAGGATTGCTGGAAGATTCATCAACAATCTGTGTTTGCTGAAACTGAGGAGGACCTGAAGCACCTGCTGCAGAGTGTCAAGGACTGCAGCCTGCAATATGGATTGAGGCTCAATGTCAAGAAGACAAAGATTCTCACCACTGGTCCAATTGGCAGCATCAGGATGGATGGTGACGAGATTGAGATTGTACACAGATTTAGTTTGCTTGGCTCCATAGTCAACAGTCTTGGCACCAGCAGCCAGGAAATTAAAAGGCGCATTGCCATCAGAAAGCCTGCTGTTAGGGACCTCTCCAAAGTGCTGAAGAGCAATGGTGTCTCTTTGGAGACTAAGGTTTGTCTGATACAGGCCATGGTCTTCGCAATCACTTGTTATGCATCAGAGAGTTGGACAATGACCAAGGAGGATAGAAGGAGAATTGATGCCTTTGATCTGTGGTGCTGGAGAAGATTATTGAGAATACCATGGACTGCTAGGAAAACAAACAGATTTGTCCTGGAGAGGGTTAAACCGGGTGGCGCCTTGGAGGCAAGGATTCTGAGGCTCCTTCTAACATACTTTGGACATGTTGTGAGGAGAGACCGGTCCTTAGAGAGGGACATCATGCTTGGGAGGGTGGAGGGACAGCGCAGGAGAGGAAGGCCCTCTAGGAGGTGGATTGATTCAGTGACTGGGATAATTGGGATGGGAGTGTCAGAGACAGTGCGATTGGCACAGGACAGAGCGGAGTTTAGGGCTGTTGTACATAGGTCGCTATGAGTCACAGGTGACTCGACGGCACATAACAACAACAATAACAAAATGTGCAACAATGAATGAAAGAAAATATACATTTTTTGTAATCTATTGTTAAAACCACAATTCAAATTTAAAAATTTAGTTTTAAAAAAGAGCAAAAGTTCTTAAAATTGGACCAATGCACAACTTCATGATAGTTGTAGAAAGTATCGAAACTGTTAATGAATTTGTCTTGCTTGGATCCACTATCAACATTCTTGGTACTAGCAGTCAAGAGATAAGATTTGTTCCTTCGAGCGACTCTCAGGGTTGTCTTCAAAATATTGCAAACCAATGATGTCAGTTTGAAGAGTAAGGATGCAACTGATTCAGGCCATGGTCTCTTCAATTACTTGCTATCTGAGAGCTGAACAAGAAATAACTGTGATAGAAGAACTGATGCCTTTAAGTCGTGGTTTTGAAAAAGAGTACTAAACAAAGCACTGAGCGTAGTACTGCCAAAGAACAAACATGTATTTCTTGGAAAAGGTGTAGTCAGAGTGCTCTTTAGAGTCAAGGATGGCAAAGCTTTAGCTTAGCTCGTAATTTGGACATGTAGCTAGGAGGAGAGACTATTCCTTGGAAAAAAAATATCAGAAGGGTAGAGGATTAGCAACAAAGAAGAAGGTCTCCATTGAGATAGATGGACTTAGTGACTTCAGCACCACCTTTAGGTGTATCACAAATAGTGAAGATGGCATAGGATAGGACAGGATTCAGATGAGTTGTTCATGGGGTTGGTATAAAGCATATTCAACTTAATGGCACTTAACAGCAACAAAACCAATATGAAACAATTTATAGATTAGTCTACTAACCAAATGGACATTTTGGTGGCCCAGGGCGGAAGGACGACCGCAATTTCAAAAGAACACAGTTCAAATTCACCAATTGTTCTATGGGAGAATAGGCATTCTCTTACCATGCAAATAACTGTGTCTGAAAACCTGCTGGAGGGTCAGGTAGGAATTTGTTCTAGCCTGATGGCAAAAACCAATAACTAACCAAAAACCGCTCCTGGGAAGAAGATGAAGTAGTTTCTTCCTATTAAGATTTAGAGCCTCAGAAATTAAAAAGAGGGTCTCTGTGAGTCAGAATTACTGGAAAGCAGTGGGAATTGTTTGTTTTCTGTCAGTGATGGCCAGGCTTCCATGTAGAGTAATTCAAGAATCAAAACAACAACACATTTTAGTGGTCTGGATAATTACTTGAAATTCGTGTTTTGCAGTGATTGGACTCACTTGTGAAATCCACATTTTCCTTCTTTTTGTTCTTGTGGATCCACAACATTAAATGTTGAACAAATGTTGAATGATGGGGAATTTTTGTTTATTGTGTAATCCAACCACCCAGCATTAGAACTGCTTATTAGGTGATTGTAAGATGCAGAGACAAGGAAAATTACCATTTTCTTGTGCTGACTGATACAAACAATTGAATCAATTAGGGCTTGCTCTCAATTATGCAGACATATGATGTTACAAGGCAATTACCGACTGAACATTTTAGGGATAAACAATAGACAGAGGAGAAAATAAAAAAGAGAAAGATTGTGACAGAAGATTTGGTATATTGTGACAGATTTATTGCTCTAATATCAAGTTAGTTTCTTAGCTCTGAGAGGAGAAGGAAATGCAAGTTCAGGGCATCAGCAGTCAATAAGCAGTAGGGAAAGTAGTGTGATGTGAACAGCAATATTTCCAATCATTTGTCATTGACACTCTCAAATGACTGTTTGAGAATTAAATTATCTTGTCATTTATCTAAAAACTGAAGTTATGAGTAATGGAAGAAGAAACTAAACACACACATTTTCTCTGTAAAAGTCAACCTGCTATCTAAGCAAGTGGAGTTTATATCATGGCTGGTTCTAATTATATGTAAAGTTCCTTTATTACTTTTCAAGCTTTCTGTTTTTTCATGATCCTTTTTGCTGAAAATATGATCACACTAGCCTGTGGTTTCTAGTTTGAATATGACTTGACAATACTATACTTGCTATTTCTATTGTGTGATACCTATATTAAAAAAAATCATTTCATGTAAAGTATACCGAGAGACTTTTTCTTCTTTTAGAATGAGCTACATACAGTCTCAATTCCTCACTTCTAAGACAAATGAGGACATTTAATAACTCTATTACAAGTGCCAGAAATTATAAGTGCCCATGGTCTTGTATACATTCTTTATCCTTGAATCTTCTTAACAACAATTAGGTTGCATTAAAAGTTCATTTTGCAGTAGTGTTTTGTAATATTTTTTTATAAAAGTCTTTAGTTTCTCTAGTTAGATTTTTTCCCCCTAAGTATTTAATCTTGTGATTTACTATTGTAATTTATACTGTTTTTCTTAGCTCTTTTTCCGTGCTATTTTCCTATTGGAGAGAAGTGCAACTGATTAATGTATGTATCCTGCTACTTTGTCGAACTGATTGACTATGACTAACAATTTTCTTGTTGGTTTTGCTTAGGGTTTTCTAAGTACCTTATCATACCATCTACTTGTAGATAGAGAAACAAAAAGAGACCTAGTGAAATAAAAACATGATTAGGAAGACTTGATATCACAAAATGAAAAATTGAAAAAATGAAAATTCTACCAAAACAATTTCAGTTTAATTCCAATACGGGTGCTACAAAAAGAGTAGATGCAAGGTGGGAGTTGTCACATCTGACTTCTACTCACTTCATATAGGAGAATGTGCCCTATTAATAAAATCCATACTACCAAACAAATAGCTGCATGGACAGGAGGCCACAGTCCATGTTCTTGATCCTACTTCTATGAATCATTGGGTCCAATGTTCATTACAAATTGATTCACAGACTTTTTCACATCTGTGGGGTTTATTAGGGAATCAGGTCATGGAGTCGGGGAGACAAAGAATATTACATAGTGAAAGTCATGGTTTCATGAACAGCAGCCTCAAGCTAGACCAACAGCAAGACATAGTTCCTTAATTAGTTCAGACAGTTTCTTAGTCAAGCGAAAGTCTAGGTTCAGTTCATCAGCACAAATAAACTTCTGGTTTCCTCAATTGTTCAGCAAGCTTTATCTCATAGCAGTCACAAGACAACTCTTCATTCAGTCATTTAGAAGCAAAACCTTTAACTTTGGTTCCGTCTCCAGGGTTCTATCAGGCTACAACCTGCCACAGTCTCTTCACAATGTGAAAATTACTCTCTTATATTAGCCCCATGGTTGTTGATTTGCAAGACCATGTATTCACAGTTGAGGGAGTTGGATACCATGTTCCAGTGGGAGTTAATGCAATGGATCACTTTTCTAAGTTCTCACACCGTGCATACCAATTCCAGTCTTCAACAAGTTGGAAAAGGCAAATTCCACTTTTGTCAGGAATGGATAAAGATCTCAAATAAAGAAAGCATCACTGAAAAAGAGAAACAAGGTAGGAACACTTTTGATCTCAAATCCTTCTGCACAACTGTGGCTGTCAAGACAGCATGTCACTAGTACAATGATAGGTACACATAGATCAATGGGCTAAAACAAACAACACAGAAATCATCTTCTCTACCTCTGGCCAACAGAATTTTGACAAGGACATGAAATCATTTAAGTGGAGAAATGATAGGCTTTCTAACAGGTTGTTGTTTTGTTTCATCAAGTTAGTACTGACCCATAGCTGACCTTTTGGTGGGTATGCAGAGTCAGTAAATAATTTAGGAGGATATTGCCTATCCTTGTCACGTTGAACAGCTGGTGGATTCAAATCATATGCCTTCGAGATTGCAGTGCAGCTTCTTGATACGAGGCTACCAGAGCCCCCCAATAGTGCTGCCAAAATTGGAAAACCATCTGCAGAAAACTGAAGCAGGAGCCACACCTCACACCATATACAAAGAATAACTCAAGGTGAATCAGAGACTAAAGAGTAAAACCACAGACTATAAAATCCATCAGAGAAAAATTAGGAACTTTAGAAGTCCTAATCTACAGCATGAGCAGACCTCCAAGCACAATGAAAAACCTATAACCAGGAAAGGGTAAAATAGATTACTGGGACCTTCTGAAAATCAAATCCTAGGAAACTCACAGATTATGAAAAAAATATTTGGCAATGATGACACATGTCTAAAATTTACAGAATACTCTAGCGCCTCAACAAAAAGGCAAATAGCCTAATTGCAAAATTGACATAGTATATAAATAGACATTTCACCAAAGAGGAAATTCATATGACTAAGAAACAAGAAGAAATGCTCAAAATCACTAGCTATCAGAAAGATCCAAATCAAAACAACAATGAGATATACTCTCACCCTAGCAAAAATAGCGAAGTTCAATAGGGCATCAAACTATAAATGCTGAGGAAAATGTGGTGAGATTGGGACTCTTATTCACTAGTGATGGTGAAACCACTATGGAAGGTGTGGTCTGGCATTTTCTCAAAAAGTTGGAAATATAAATATCATTTGACCCAGCTATCCCACTATTGGGAATATGCCCTAAAGAAAGAAGAGCCATGATAGAAACTGATGTATGCACACTCACATGTATTGCTGTATTATTTACAATTGTTGTTGTTGTTGTTATGTGCCATCGAGTCGTTTGCGACTCATAGCGACCCTATGCACAACAGCCCTAAACCCTGCTCTATCCTGCGCCAACCGCACTGCCTCTGACACACCCATCCCAATTACCCCAGTCACTGAATCAATCCATCTCATAGAGGGTCTTCCCCTCCTGCGCTGTCCCTCCACCCTCCCAAGCGTGATGTCCCTCTCCAAGGACCAGTCCCTCCTGGCAACATGTCCAAAGTATGTCAGACGAAGCCCCAGAATCCTTGCCTCCAAGGAGTAGCTTGGTTTAATCCTCTCCAAGATGGATCTGTTTATTTTCCTGGAAGTCCATGGTACATTTAGTACTCTTCTCCAGCACCAGTAGCAAAGAATAAACAGAAAAGCAGCCCTACTTCCAATCAACTAACAAATGGAAAGAAAATATATGATACATCCACATACTAGAATATTGCACATAATTGAAAATCAATAAATTTGTTTGTGATTCACACAACATGAGTGAATCTGGAAGACATTATACTAAGTGAAATATCTCAGTCATAAAAGGACAAATATTGCATAATATCACTGTTATAAATTAGGATTCACACAGGTGGAGAGGAGAAAACAGGATAAGAGTGAATAGATAATGAATGCTGCACTGGAAGTACCGTTTGAAAGGAATGTATGATTACACATCATATGTATGACAACAATCGAGTAAGAGATCCATTACAAAATGAACTGGGCAAGGAGGAAGAAGGAAAATCTACAACAATTAATAAATGAAAACCCAACCTTTATATAAACTTTCATTAAAATCACAATAAAAGAAAATGTTCATTTTGACCATTCCATCTGAGGCAGTGTGCTCTATGCCTGAACAAAAGTCCTAGTTCTCAAGATATATGTGTCATTTATCAGCTCTACATCTATCTAGTTTTTCTTGGATCCATAAGTAACACTCATGGTAGCAGCAATCAAGACATTAAAAGACATGTTTTATTTAATTTATTGGCTTTCAAGGACCCTTTCAATGTGCTAAAGAACAATTATATCAGTTTAAAAACTAAGAGACACTTGACCCAGGTCATGGTATTTTCAATTGCTCACTATGCATCTGAAAGTTGGACAAGGTATAGGAATGACAGAAGAACCGACACCTTTGAATTGGGTATTAGATATCTCATGAACTGCCAAAAGAACAAACAAGTTTGTCTTGAAGGCAGTATAACAAGAATGCTCCTTGGAGGTAAGGATGGTGAATCTTTGTCTCACACATTTTGAGCATGTTGTAAGGAGGTACTGTTGCTTTCTACAACTAAGACTCATAGTGAGCCTATGAACAACTGCTCTGACTCTCAGCCTACCCTAAACCAACCTCACTGCCAGAACCACTGTGTCAATATATCTTGTTGAGGGTTTTCCCCTCCAACTCTGACATTCTACCTTGGAAAAAGTCATCATGCTTGGAGTAATGGAGTGTTGGGGGGGGGAAAGAGGTGGACTTTTAGCAGGATAGATTGACACTGTGACAGCAAAAATGGACTCAAGCATCTCAGAGGTCAAGAGAATGGCACAGACTAGGGCAAGGTTTAGATGGGTTGTTTATAGGATCACCACCAGTAATTGTTTATTCAGTGGCATCTTAAAGTAAAAATAATTTTCTAATGGATTTGGAACTGCTTATTTATATTTTAAGACTAAGTGCAAATTGAAAATCTTTTGCTTGACCCTTCAGGGCAGAGTTGGTCACTAATTTTCCTGGTTTTTAACAGTTTGTAGAAGTTTCTATTTCATTATCTTGTAACTAATATGCCTATTATCTTTAAATGGATTTAACTCTTTTAAGGTACTGTAACTCCTTGGCTCTGATCTATAAAAGATGCTAGACAAATAATTATTAAATTTTTTAGTGAATGTGTTTGTTTTAATAGGGTTAATAATTTAATTTGTATTAACATAAATTTTCATGAAGAATATTACATTTTATTGTTATTGTTTTAATATTATCTTTTAAAAAATATTATCTTTGATGGCATACACATTCAAGGCTTACCTTACTGTAAGTTAAAAAAAAAGGTTTATGCATACAGACCTTAAGTTTTACTCCCTCTTTCAGCTATAAACAGTTATACAATTGTGTGCTTCTTCTTGTCCATGATATATTCTGTAAATAGAATGTTATGTAATTTGGATATAGTTCAAACACTGAATAGTAGCCTGGTGCATTTTCCTCTAAGCCCCTTAAATAAACTTTCCTCTTTAACCATGATTTTTATCATGCTAAGAGGGATTCTTGTGTTGAATCCTCAATGTAGGTCATTAGCCATGATTTTTTCTCCTAAATTGTGGGCAACAACATTCAGTGAATTCATGTTGGTTTTAATTATCAAGGAAAGTTTTTCTAATAGAGTTCACGTTAAGAGAAAATGGAGTCACTAAGTGATATATACAGTTAAACTGAGCTTGCTTGCTCTTTGAAAAGTTGGAAGTCTAAATCTGCTCAGAGTAAGCTGGAAAGAAATGCCTGGTCAATCACTGAAAATTCTGTGGAACAGAACAACAATGTCTTAATGGAAACTGAGAGGGTACAAAGAAAAATAAGGTTTAAACAGTTTCCTTTTAGGATTTCCTTTCTTCAAAGCTGTTTTGCTTTTAGTGAAACAAGACATTTAGTTTTCTCCCAGAATGCTAGATTGTTAAATTGCTAGCACATTTGTACTTTTCCATGTGTATTTTTCTTTACTATTAATTTTGAGCACTTAAATTTGTTTTCACTGTTCCTCACATTTTACACTAATTTTTTTCTGTGAATACAGGCTAAATTTACCAATGCTTTATGAATATACTGAAAGTATCAATGAGAAAAGTAAATATGTGTACAGCTAATATGAAAGTGAACTTTGATATATAAAGTTAGATGCATAGTGAAATGGCTTTTAGTAGAATATCCCATTTCTGAATGTGAGTAATCTCAGGATATCTTCAATATTTTATAGGTCTAAGTTATCAACTTTCTTTTTTTCCTCTAGTAGATATATTTTAAAAAGCTGAGAGTTTCATAGTAGTAGCACTATATAAATTGACATTTATTGATTTTTTTATTAGTATCTGTGGTAGCTGACATTTTACTTTCAAACCCTGCACTAATAAATTGTGGTTAAATGTTGTCTGTGCTTTTGCTTCTAAGGGCTTTCTTTCCCTTTGACAGTTTAAAAAAAGTCTTATGAATTTTCCATTTGCATTTTCCTTATTCTTTCTTTTCTTTTTTAAGAAAATGAGCAAATTATAGCACAAGTCTATTTCCCAAGGAACATTGAAGAACAGAGAGGCATATATTTAAAGGATTTCTTTGTTGTTTTTCTCAAATCCAAGAGAACAATGCTTTGCATATGCTGAAACCACAAGACTGCAGATAAAAAAGTGAGAGATTCTTTTGGCATCTGAGCAAAACTGAAATGAGCAACAGCAACATTACTCAACTGTCTTTTTCAAGACTAATTCTGACTCGTTGTCAATCTTTAAGTAAATTAGAAAAGAAATAAGGATAGAGTAAATTTTTCATAAAGTGTCTGAAAGCTTTGGTGGCCTAGTGGTAAGTAGCTTGTGGGGCAATCCCAAAGGTGTGTTGTTCAAATCTACTAGCTGCTCCCCAGCAAGGGAAGGATTGGCAATCTTCTACCATGTTATTCACTGCCTCTGAAAACCTTCTGGAGTGACAGCTATGAGTAAGTTCTGACTTGACAGCACAAAACAGCAAAAACAACCTTATTCAATTTGAATATTTGCCTTTATACCAAGAGTATATATATATTTGTTTACTGATGTTATTTTTTTTAATTGTTGTTGATTTTTGTTTGGTTGGATTTTTTTTTCAAGTGTGTGTGGAAAATAGTACCTGGGCACTTTATTTCTATGCCAATAATAAGAACAACAATAATAATAACAACAACAACAACAACAACTTAAACTGCTTTCTGAGTTCAGAATAGATTTACACAATTCAAAGTATATAGAAAGACATTCCTTCCATACATTCTCTTTCACCAATTTAGGTGTACTACAGCTCTTAAATACACATCCTGGCTCTTCAGCACTTTAAAGAAGTCCTTGACAGCAGGTATGTCTGAAGTAATGGGTCTTTTGATTTCTAAGACTGTTGCTACCATTGCTATTGATTGTGTATCTAAGATATAGCCTCGGGGATTCTATGGGGCAGTTCTATCCTATCTGTCACCATGAGTCAGAATCAGCTGGAGGGCCACGGATTTGGATTTTTTAAAATACTAATTATATGATGTTGTTATGTGATGTGTAATAGATAAATTGTATGCCAAGAATTGTATGTCAACCTGACTGCCCTTGAGCCTCTGTACCTGAAGCGCTTGTTGCAGAGGGTTAAGGACTGCTGCCTCCAATATGGACTGAGGCTCAATGTCAAGAGGACAAAGATTTTCACCACTGGACCAATTGGCAGCATCAGGATGGATGGTGAAGAGATTGAGATTGTTCACAGATTTAGTTTGCTTGGCTCCACAGTCAACACTCTTGGCACCAGTAGCCAGGAAATAAAAAAGGTATTGTGATGGGGAAGTCTGCTGTTAGGAACCTCTCCAAAGTACTGAAGAGCAATGGTGTCAATCTGGAGACTAAGGTGCACCTAATACAGGTCATCGTCTTTGCAATCACTTGTTAGGCATCAGAGAGTTGGACAATGACCAGGGAGGATAGAAGGAGAATTTATGCCTTTGAGCTGCGGTGCTGAAGAAGAATATTGAATGTACCATGGACTTCTAAGAAAACAAATAGCTTCACCCTGGAGAGGGTTAAACCAGGCTGCTCCTTGGAGGTAAGGATTCTGAGGCTTCCTCTAACATACTTGGACATGTTGCAAAGAGGGACCAGTCCTTTGGAGAGGGACATCATACTTGGGAGGGTGGAAGGACAGCGCAGGAGGGGAAGGGCCTTTATGAAGTAAGTGGTTTGATACAGTGACTGGGGTAATCAGGGTGGGTATGTAGGAGACAGTCAGATTGTCAAGGCATAGAGCAGGGTTTAGGTTTGTTGTACAGAGGCTTGCTATGAATCACAAGCAACTTGACAACATATAACAACAATAACAACAACAGAGCCTATATAATGTAGTTACCTCCGCAGTGATTATTACCATGATATCTGGGAGCAGTCTATCTGGAAAGGGTATTTCCTTGAAGTTATAACCTTCATCAAACATTTATGGATTTTCTGGTAAAGGGATTTTGACTTTACTTCATCTGGATGCTGTTTCTGGCTTAATACTAACTTATCTCCTCTTCTTTGTACTTCAAGCAGCAGACTGTCATTTTACCTGTTGATTTTGGATTTGATAGACCTATAGCTACAGACGGATCTTTCTTGGAGAAGGTGAAACCAAGTTTCTCCTTGGAGGCAAAGATTTTGAAGCTCTGTTTCACATACTTTGGACACGTGGTAGGGGGAGACCAGTCCTTGGAAAAGGACATCATGTTTTAAAGGGTGGAGGGACAGCACAGGAAAGGAAGATCTTGGATGAGATGGACTGACATAGCAACTAGGGTAATGGAGATAAGTGTGTCAGGACAGAGCCGGGTTCAGAGCTATTGTACATAGGGTCACTTTGCGTTTCAGGTGAATCATGCACATTACAACAACTTAGCTATACGAATCAGGAGAAACTCACAAGCTGACATCAAACTCACGGCCTTGCCACTTACCAATCTCTACAATCAGGTAAACCACTTCTTTGGAGATTAATCTCCGTATATTTACTGATCCCTCTCTCTCTTTCTCTAGGCAGATCTACTTGCTATGCATCTGAGAGTTCGACAGTGCATACAGATGACAGAAGAAGAATTGATGCCTTTGAATTGTAATGTTGCAGAAGAGTACTGAATATCCAACAAACTGCAAAAAGAATGAAGAGATAGATCTTGTTAAAGAGCAGACAGCATATTCCTTGGAAGAAAGGATGGCAAAACTTTGTCTATCACATTTTTGGATAGGTTGCTATTCCTTCAAAATGGATATCATATTTGGAAAAATGGAAAGTCAGCGAAAGGTAGGAATATTTCCAAAAAAATGACACAGTGACTGTAACAATGGGCTCAAGTGTATCAAAGATGGTGAGGATGGCACAGAATAGGATAGGATTCAGGTCTGTTGTTCACAGGATCACTGTAAGCCAAACACTAGTTGGTGGCAACTAATAACAATAGCAGTGCTTCTAACCAAAGGTCATG
>NW_006399944.1:5377082-5387813 GCF_000299155.1 Elephantulus edwardii | reverse complement strand
CATTGATAATAATGGGTGAGTGGAATGCAAAAGTTGGGAACAGGGTTAGTGGTCAAATTTTTATATTCTTATAAAGGAAATACGGTATAGTGGTTAGTGGTGTCTTGTTATAAATCAATTTGTTGTGGTTATTGTTTTATACCATTGAGTCAGAACCAATTCATAGCTGACCTTCCAATGGGTTTTCAAAGAAAGTAAATGGCAAAAAAAAAATAAAAGAAAGTATATGGCACAGGAGGAGACTGCTCATCTTTTTTATGCATAGCAATTAGTGGATTTGTAACTTGAGCCTTTGGATTGACAATGCAATACATTACCATTAAACCATTTAGGTAAATTTTAGTTTTTCCACGGACAATTTTCATATTTTTGAGAGGTTATATGGGGAACACTGGTCCTTTACTTATTTTACTCATATTTCTATTGTGTTCCTGGAATTTTTCCTGACAACTTACAGAAACCTCATTGTATATTAGACATTTGAAATATTTATCTGTACCAAGATTTTTCAATATTTTAAAAAATTTTTGTCATTGGTGGGGTTTTGTTTTTATGGTGGTTTGGCCTAGTGGACAGAAACTGATGCTACCAAGTCAAAGATGGGTGACTTCAGTCTGCAGCCCTCATGCCTGGTTTTAATTGTTTTTAGTCAAACATTCTTCTAGGTTGTATAGCACTGGTCAGTCCACTTGCTGTACATAGGTAACTTGTGGTTGCTGTGATGCTGAACACTGTGACACTGATGTGTCAAACATGATAATGGGTACCCATGGTGGACAGTGTTTGATGGCCCTCCACAATTAAAACATGCTTGAAAGCAGGAGTGACATCCACTTCCGAAATAGCTTGCCTTTGGAAACCCTATGAACTTGGAGAAACGATGAAGTGCTCAGGTCTTTCCTTCATAGGGTTGTTATGAGATGTCTATGACTCTATGACACTTAACAACAACAACCACAACAACAATTTTTGCTTGAAGTTTTTATCTTTCTGTATTGGCATGCCAAAGAAAAATGTCACAGTGAACAATCTAGTATTTGTGACATTTCCCAAATGCATATGTATAGAATAAATCCTTAGGTCAGAATAACAACATATATAACTCTGTTCTGAATTTTTTAAAGAAATAAAACAGTTTTTCTCTAAAAGTTATCTTGTGATTAAATCCAATACAAAAATAAACTTCAACACATTTCTTTTCAACTGGTATGCTAAAGCTCATATAGAAATATAAGCAAAGTAGCATAACTTGGAAAATATGAACCAAAATATGAACCATCTTGGGATATTAACCTAATCCAATATGAAAGTATATCAAAACTCCTGTAAATTTATATTAGCATGAAAATGGCCAATGAAATACAATATAAAAGTCTTAATTAGTCCTTACTGCATACCAGAATTTGACTTAGCAAAAATCTGAATGTCTAATAGCTTTACTCTGTAAAGTTGTGTGAAAGGAGCTTGGTTGATTGATACATACTTGAAAAGTGGCTAAAATTTCTCAAAGTCCATTTGCTCATATATTTTCTTGCTTTAATATTTGACAATGATCATGCTTTGGTTTCAGTGCTAACTTTATACATTTCAATAATCCTCCTTATCATCTACTACTACTACTACTACTACTACTACTACTACTACTACTACTACTACTAGTGAGGTCTAGTGGCTTAGTAGTAACAAATTGCACTGTCAACTCAGAGGTTCTTGGTTTGAATCCACCAGCTGCTCCATGGGAGAAAGATAGACAATATCCTCCTTGCAATTTACTGTTTCTGAAAACCTGATGGAGGATCTGCTGTGCATGGATTCTGACTCCACAGTACCACAATAACAACAGCAACTATGGATACTTGTTATTATGTACAACGATATGTTTAGTATTTCTAGTTTTTTCCCCCCCTCCTCATACATTTCTGTAAAACTCAAATGTTTCTTTACACAGGACTGGACAACGCTTTTTTCTGCTCTACACAGATTACAATGAATCCAAGCCAATACCATGCAGTCAACAACAAAAACTTCATACCTTTGTGCCATTACTTCTCTTGGACCATCCATGTCTGCTGTGCACCTTGTTCTACCCTCATATTTGCCCCATAGGCTGACCTGTATGGATGATATAAACACGTTTTTAATATATTTTCCATTGGTTCAGCAGGAGGCTGAAGGAGAAGGACTTATAAAGTCAAGGAGTTTTTATAGGGTCACTTCAGGCTGTTATGTTTTTTAACATTTTTCTATAGAAATCTCTCTTCTGGGTCCTTATGCCAACTCCTTTCCCTCACCCTTGTAAGCCTTAGAGATGATAGCAGAGCAAGCACCCTCATAAGTATTCTCTTCACTCCTTAAATTACCATAATTTGAGTGTACAATCTGTTTCCTGTTAAATCTTTGACTGATAATTATTCTTTATGTGTATGTATATAAGTTCCACCATATCTGCATTTCAGAAATTTAAAAAAAAGTTCTAAACACTATTTTTAAAAAAAAATATGTGACACAGACTCATTTGGTAGGCAGACCTATTTACTGTCTGTTTTTCTATGATTTATTATGAATATTTATAGGCTTCATGGTAGAATTTGTTTTAAAAATGCATTTAGCTGTCTTTTTGTTATGGAGATTTAAAGTTAAATAAAAGGCAATGAATATAACATGCATCTATGATCTAGTCACAAAACTATCAATTTATGAAGAATACTGTCCCTTTCAAGGAGTCTGATGCCACAATGGATTAAGAATTGAACTGCTTTCCCAGCCCCATTTGTTAAAGAGGTTATCATTTTCCCATTTAATGGGTTCTGTTACTTTGTCAAATGTCAATTGACTGTAAGTTGATGGGTTGTTTCCTAGGTTCTTAATACTATTTGTTGACCTGTATATCTGACATTACACAATTCCATACTGATTTGATTACTACAGATGTGTAGTAGGTTTGGAGATCTGGTAGTAATATGCCACCTACTTAGTTTTTGCTTTTCAGAAGAGCTTTGCTTATTTGAGATCTCCTTCCTTTCCAAATGAAACTGGAATTTTCATTTTTTATCTCCTTGAAGAATGTATTTGATATCTGTATTGGGACTTCATTGAACCTATAGATTGTTTTTTGGTAAGACTGTGATTTTTCACGATGTTGAGTCTTCCTATCCATGAACAGGGAATATTCTTCCATTTAATGAGGTCTCTTACTGTTTCCTCTAGTGATATTTTGTAGTTTTCCTTGTAGAGTTCTTTTATGTTGCTAATTAGGTTTATTCCGATGTATTTGCCTTTTTGACAAATGTTCTTACATAGCATCAAGTTGCCTGCAAATGATAGCAACAGCTCTGAAGCCTGCCCTATCCAGAGCCAGTTTTGCCAGTCTCACTGACTCTAACACACTTACCCTCATTACCTCAATTACTGTGTCAGTCAATTTCATCAGGGGTCCTCCTCTTCTGTGTTGTTCCTCCACCCTTCCAAGCATGATATCCTCTCCAAGGACTGGTCAATCCTGGTCACATGCCCAAAGTATGTGACATGGACCTTCAAAATCCTAGCCTCCAAGGAGAAATTTTATTTCAACTTCTCTAAGACAAATCTGTTTATCCTCTTGGGGGTCCATGATATGTTCAAGACTCCTCTTCAGCACCACAACTCAAAGGCATCAATTCTTCTTCTGTCATCTTTAGTCATTGTCCAGCTCTCTGTTAACAACTAATTGTGTAAATCATGGTTTGAATCAGGTGAACCTTACTTAGTCTCTAGACTGACATATTTGCTTCTCTTTATTCTGGAGAGGTCCCTGACCACAGATTTTCCTAGTGCAATTAAGTCTTTTGATTTCCTAACTGCTACTGGCAAGAGTGTTGATTGTAGAGCCATACAAGCTGAAATAGTTAACAATTTCTATCTCTTCTTCATCTATCACAGCTGCCTATTGGCCTAGTGGTGAGAATTTTTGTTTTCTTGGTGTAGAACTGCAATCCATATTGGAGACTGCAGTCCTTGACTTTCTTCAGCAAGCGCTTCAGTGTCCTCTTCAGTTTCAGCAAGCAAGGCTGTGACATCTGCATATGAAGTCTTTCTCCAATCCTGATGCCACATTCCTCCTCAAAAAGCCAAGCTTCCTGAATTATCTGTTCTCCATATAGATTGAAAAGGTATGGAAACATGACACATACCTGACACACGCCTTTACTGATTATGAATTATGCAGTGTTTAGGTTTTATATGCGCAAAATCATGTGTTCTGGGATTCTCATTTTCCTCAAGGTTAAACACAATTTATTGTAATACAAACAGACAAATGCCTTTGCATAATCAATGTAATATAAATAGACGTGCCTCTGGTACTCTTTACTGTTGGCCAAGATCCACCTGACAGTGACAATAATGTCTATAGTGCCATGTATTTCTGGTATTTTTCTGTTGATAAACTGTTCAGCCATTTTTTTTTATAATCTTCAACAGGATTTTGCTTCTGTTTGATATTAATGATACTGTACTGGCAAAACTGGACATAAATCTGCAGAAAACAGAAACGGGATCCATACCTCACACCATACACAAAAACTAACTCAAAATAGATCAGTAAAACCTCAAACTACAAAGGTCATAGGAGATGAAATGGGAACAAATTTAGAAACTCTAGTCTATGAATAAATAGGCTTGAAAACATAGCCCAAAACATATAACCTAGAGAGGATCAAAATCTATGCTGTGGAAGGCAGTTTGACATTTCCTAAAAAAGCTGAAAGTAGAAATCACATATGAACCAACTATTCCACTGCTAGGAATATATCCCAAGGAAATAATAAATTAATTTCTTATTTATGTACAAGAATGGAGATATGTATACCTATGTTCTTAGCAGCATTATTCATAATAGCAAGAAAAAGAAAAAAATCTCGAATTCCCATCAGCAAATGAATGGATTGAGAAATTGTGGTATATCCACACAATGGAATGTAGCACTGAGAAACAAGAATCATAAAATACTATGCAACATGGGAGAGTTTAGAGCATTATGCTGACTGAAATATCTTAGTCTTGTAAGAAAAAATGCTGTATAAGACCATTATTCTAAAAACGGATGGATAACCAAGCAAGATGTGTAAAAATGTTTAAAATGAGAAGAAAAAGGGAGAAGGGGAGGCAGAAACAGGGAAAGGGGGAAAATAGCTAGCATAGGTGGGTGAAAGGGATGAATGAAAAAGAAAAGTTGAATGGCAACTTGAAAAGAAGAGGTGATAATAGGCATAGATCAATGGTAATTAATTGTATAAGATATAATGTGGGAGCTCTGGTAGCTTGTTGTTATGTGCTATCGAGTCGCTTGCGACTCATAGCGATCCTATGTACAACAGCCCTAAACTCTGCTCTGTCCTGTGCCAATTGCACTGCCTCTGACACACCCATCCCAATTACCCCAGTCACTGAATCAATCCACCTCATAAAGGCCCTAGCTTAGTGGTAAGAAATAGTGCTGCAATTACAAAGGCACATGGTTCATATTCACCCGCTTCTCCACTGGAGAAGGATTGGTAATCTCATGTGTGATTAACTGCCTCTGATACAAATGTTTGTATAAAGCACAAGGTATATAATTGAAACACAATGTATAAGAATGATCATATAAAACACATAGTACATTTATGAAACATGGTATATATGAATGGTTATGTTGTTGTTGTTAAGTGTCATAAAGTCCTAGGTGACTTATAGTGACCCTATGAATGAAAGACCTGGACACTTGTATAACTTTCATCCTTTCTCCAGGCTCATAGGGTTTCCGGAGGCAACCTATTTCAGAAGTGGATGCCACTCCTCCTTCCAAGCTTATTTTAATTAGGGAGCTCCGCCAAACATTATCACATTTGACACATCAGTGTCACAGTGTTCAGCTTCACAGAAACCATGAGTTACCTCTGTACAGCAAGGGGACAGACCAGGGCTATATGACCTAGAAGAATGTTTGACCAAAAACAATTTAAAACAGGCCTGGGGGTCACGGATTAGAGTCACCCACGTTTGGCTTGGTAGCATCACTTTCTGTCCACTAAGCCAACTGATCTCTTTCTATGCTGTTGTTGTTAAGTGCCATTAAGTCATAGGTGACTCATAGCAATCCTATGAATGAAAGACCTGGTCACTTGTCTAATTTTCATCCTTTCTCCAGGTTCATAAGGTTTCTGGAGGCTAATTCAGAAGCTATTTCAGAAGTGGATTCCACTCCTATTTCCAAGCTTGTTTTAATTGTGGAACTCCACCAAACATTGTCCACCATGGGTAACCAACCATTATCACACTTGACACATCAAAAAAACCAAAAGCAAAAACACCCAAACATTTCACAATGACCCTCAACCAAAACAAGAGAGCCCATCTTACAGAGTCTAGTCACTCCACCTAGTTTCCAAAATGGAGACAAGGCCTTGGCCTTAAACTCATTTGTCTTCCTGGAGGTCTTATTGACTTTATACATGAGGCTTAAATAAAGAAAACAATCTACACAGACCCTCAACCAAAACAAGAGTGCCATCATACAGCGTCAAGCCAATGAAAGTCCAAAGTGGAAGACAAGGGCTTTGCAATATACACTGTTGTTGTTAAGAGCCATTTATTACTAACCCAATAAACAAAAGACTAACATTTTCAATAACCATTATCCTTTTTCTAAGTTTAGAGTGTTTACACAGGAATGTTTAGGAAGTGGATGCCACTCTTGCTTCCAAATCTGTCCTAATCTGTTAGCAAACCAGATATTGTCAACCATGTGTAATCACTTGACAGACCAATGGCACAATGTTCAGTATCACAGCAATCCATAGTTACCTCAATACAGAAAAGTGCAGTAATGCTTAGGAGTGTCCATTTAAATATAATAACAATCATAAAAATAATAATAAATTTCCCCACCAATAGAGAAAGAGTGTACCTCTGAAGCCAAATGAATTAAAACATGGCCACAGGTCCGCCCATGTTCCCCTCGGCTCCCATCAAAAGGCCTGTGGTGAACCAACCGGGACTCAGAGTCCTTCCTCGCCAGCAAAGAATGGTTACATGCAAACAAACAAAAAAAATTAAAAGAAAACAAAACAAATAATCAAACTGTTAACAGAATGGTTGACAATGTGCTTTTGAACTGATGAGCCACTCTGTGGGAGAAAGATGAGAAAATTACCTTCCATGAAGATTTACAGCCTCAGAAATCCTATGGAAGAGGAGCAGTTCTGCCCTAACCTTCAAGCAGATTTTGACTCATAGCAACTTTCCTCCTTAGTGTTGAGATACAATGCCTAAAGTAGTCTTAGGCTCCAAGTAAGACCTTGTGTGAGGTTCACTAGTAGCAGAGAAGCATCTATTATGCAAAGCTGATGGGGCTTGATGAATATATGCTGTGTATTAGTGAAAACCATTACCAGGGAAGCCACCATACAGATATCTGAGCAAATGACTGACTACACTATACCTACTCATCTGTCAGTTTGCCATATTCTAGTGTCTTCCATATTGCTGTGGTTCTGGAATTTATGCTTGCACCTTCTGTAACAAACATCACAGGTTCTCAGTTCTGTTATCTGCAAAAAACAGTTTGTTAATGAATCTTCCTCCAGTCCTGATACCACATTCTGCCTCATAAAGTCTAGACTCCTGAATGGTTTAGTTAGAATATGGATTGAAAAGGTATGGAGACAGGATACATGCCTAATGTACTCCTTTTATGATTTTGTATCATTGAGTCTTTCCTTGCTCTGTTCCGAGGACAGCTTCCTGATTCAAATACAGGTTTTGCATGAGCACAATAAAGTGTTTTGAGATTCTCATTTTCTCAAGATTAGCCACAGTTTGTTGTGATCCACACAGTCAAATGCCTTAGACTCCAGATCTTTGTACGTTTCATTATAGTTCTTTGTTTCGTCTTCCTGAGTTGACCTTTGAAATCTGTTCATCTTCTTAACTCTGCTTTCTATCCCTTGCTTTGGGTTTTCTGCACTCTAGTGCAATATTCAGTCTCTTCAGACAGCCTTCTTTGTCTTTTCTTCCTTCTCTGTCTTTGTAATGACTTTTTGCATTCTTCATAGATGATGTTACTGATATCCTCCCACATCTCATCTAGTCTTCATTCAAGGCCTAAAACCTGTTCCTTAGATAATTTTTAAATCCATGTGGGATAGACTCAAAGTCAAATTTTGGTTCTTGTGGATGTGATTTTATTTCCTTTAGCTTCAGTTTGAACTTGCATATGAGTAGCTGATCATCTTATTCACAATCAGCAGCTGGCCTAGTTTTCATAGCTGCTGTTCAGCTTCTTCATCAATTCTTTCTACAGATGTAATCAATCTGTTTTCTGTGTAGACTGTTAGGTGAATTCCATGTGTATATTCACTGTGTGTGTTTTCTGTAAAAGGTATTTGCTATGAAGAATTATTGATTGTACAAATTTTACCTCCAGCCTCATTTCTGCCCCTAAATCCATGTTTTTAGCTATTGATCTTTTCTTTGCTGTTCCCAAATTTTGAATCTCAGTTACCATTATTATTATTATTATTGCATCTTGGTTACATGTTTAATCTACTTCTGACTGTAGAAATTGGTAGAAAACATCTACTTCTTCTTTGGTTTTGGTTGTTGGTGCACATAGGGTTCTCCTTTTTGTTTTCTTTTGTGTGTAGAAGAAGCTTTAATGGGGTAGTGCATAACTACTGTCACAAGGATATACTCAATGCTATTTTGGCCATCCAACTTCCAAAGAATGTACTTTTCTTCAAGATATATCAATAGTGAGTAGATTCATTAATTCTGTTTTTTTATATTTGAATGATAATAGTATTAACAGGACTTCCTTGTATGTGTATGGATACTATCCTATCACTCACAACATTAAATTTCAGGATGGACCTCGAAATGGTCTTTTAAACTGTGAATCCTAGGCTGTTTTTCCTCATCTTTCTGTTTCCAGCATAGTATATCATATCATTCTCTGATACAAATGTCCAATGCCTATCCATCTCATTCCACAAAGACCCAACATGTCAATACTTATGTGTTCCAGTTCTTCCTTAACAATGTCCCATTATCCTATATTCATCACATACCATGTTCCAATCGAATCGCAAGTGTCCGTTGACAATTATTCCTCCTCCTTTGTGACTCCCAATAAGAGGGCTCAGCCTCTGGTATCCTATCTGCTATTCTAATCTAAGTGTGGTCTATTGCACAGAGGATTTTTGAAGGCTTGTTATTTTGGAAATAGATGGCCAATCTTTCCTTGGAGAGGGACATCATGCTTGGGAGGGTGGAGGGACAGAGCAGGAGAGGACGGCCCTCTATGAGGTGGATTGTTTCAGTGACTGGGATAATTGGGATGGGAGTGTCAGAGACGGTGCGATTGGCACCGGACAGAGCGGAGTTTAGGGCTATTGTGCATAGGGTTGCTATGAGTCGTAGGCGACTCGATGGCACATAACAACAACAACAACATCTTACTTTGGATGTTCAGCTTTAGAACAATATCTGACAGACCAGTATTTTACCCAAAAGAGATGAAAGATCCTTTCCCTTTAGTGCTAACAGATTCAGTGTTGATCCCACACCCCCTATAGTGTATAAGTTGTGTTGCTGTCCCTACACTATCCAGCCCCGCCCAACGCCACAGCATCCCCATCCATTCCCTCGCAGGCCCCTTCAACACTTCCCTTTCCTCTTCCACTAGCAAACCTTAGTATCATTGTTAAGAACTCTGGCCACCTCTGTCTGCCCATTTCCTCATAACACACCTATGACATTAGTGCTCTGGGCAGCTCTGGGGCATCACAGGTTAATTCTGGGGTATCAAAGGTGACACACACAGCCATACAGCTGCTACAGCTGCTCCATGATCCACTCCTCCAGCTGCAGCCTCTCTCTGATATTATCTCCCTGCTGTTGCTGATGCTGCTTCAGCCTCCCACTGGCTCTGATGCAGACTATTAAGTGTTCTAGGATTGCCGTTCTTCTCAGTTTTTAAGTGTAGTTTTTTATAATCTATACAGTCAAAAGCCTTTGTGTGGTCAATAAAACACGACTAAACATTTCCTGGTATAATCTGCTTTCAGCTAAGATCCATTTGACATCAGCAATGATATCCTTTGTGCCACTACCCCTTCTACTTAACTTCTTGAACTATCCCACTTGGACTTCTGGCAGTTTCCTGTCAATATACTGTTCTAGTTTGTTTGTTTGGTTTTTTTAAAATGATTTTCAGCAATATTTTGCTTGCATGGGGTATAAATGATGTTGTTCTATAACTTTCACATTTCGTTGAGTCACCTTTTTTGGTAACAGGAAAAATATGAATCTCTTCCAGTCAGTTGGCCAGCCAGCTGTCCTCCCAATTTCCTGTCATAGATTGCTGAGCTCGTTCAAGGATGCATCTGTCAGTTGATAAGTATCAATTGGTATCCCATCAATTCCTGAGGTCTTATGCTTGCCAATTCCTGCAGAGAAAATTGCACTTTTTCCTTCATTACCAGTGACTCTTATTCATAAGTTACTTTTGAAATTTTGCAGTGTTGATTAATTCTTTTTGGTACAGTATTCCTTCCATCTTCTTTTGATGTTTCTTGGATCATTCTAGATTCCTCCCCTCCTTCCCCTCAACATCTCTCAGTATTGCAACACGAGGCTCAAATTTGTTTTTCAATTCTTTCAACTTGAGAACTATCCAACAAGTTTTCCCTTTTAAATAAATATCTGTTTCCT
>NW_006399944.1:5352863-5373755 GCF_000299155.1 Elephantulus edwardii | reverse complement strand
TGTCCAACCCATGATCCGACAGCCTGCATTCTAAGCCCTCCTGGCCTCTGTGATTCCAAAAACGTCCACTGCTGACATTTTTTCTTTTGACCAGTGTCTCTTAAGTTTAGTTGTGCTCTCTCCAAGGGAAGGTGACGTGTCCTGTAGAACTCCTGTGTAGATTATGTTTTCCTTTCTGATTTTCAAGGGCCTCTTCCCGCCGGATTTCCCTGGGTACCTTTGAAAGATGCCTCTTCGTTTTTATCTGAGGTGACTTCCTTGTGCCCCACTTTCAGGCTTCCCTTCCGCCCAGGAGCACACTTGTCACAGTTCACAAGGGCCTCTTTCCACCGGATTTCCCTGGGTACCTTTGAAAGATGCCTCTTCATTGTTATCTGAGGTGACTTCCTTGTGCACCACATTCAGGCTTCTCTTCCGCCCAGGAGCACGCTTGTCACAGTTCCCAAGGGCCTCTTCCCACCGGATTTCCCTGGGTACCTTTGAAAGACGCCTCTTCGTTATATCTACAGTTAAATCCAAAGATGAAGACATTGAGGATTTCTTTTAACTTTTCAGCCAGAAACTGACCAAACCTGTAGCCAAGATACATTAATAATGACTGATAACTAGAGTACAAAATTTGGAAATAATGAGGAGGGAATGGTAGTTTGAAAGTACATGTTTGGTGACAGAAATGAGGCTGGGGATAGAATGATTTATATGTTGCAATATAGCATATATTCTAAAATATAATTTTAAATTTAAGATAGAATTTTATATGTTCAATGTATTATTCATAACAAATATCTTTCTTTAAATACATGAAAGATGATTTTATGCATGAATCTCATCTGATGGACTACACACAAATCAAACTGACTATATTGCAGGAAGAATCAGTGCAAAAGCTTAATATCAGCAGTGAAAACTAGGCCAGGTGCTAACTATGGTCAATTACTGATGTGTAAATTTAAACTGAAGCTGACAAAAATAAAAAGTAGTCCACAAAAATCCAAAATACGACCTCGAGTTATACATTGATCTCAAGATTTGAAAAATTGAACACTGATAATCAAAGACCAAAAAAGTATGGGTTGATATCAGTGATGTCAACCACTAAGCAAAAGGTCCTTACAAATATAGTGAAAAAAGATAGATCAGGATTAATGCCAGAAAGGACTCTTACAGTTCCATTGGAATTTAAAAAGTCAAAAAAGGAATATAATGCCTAAGTATGAGAGATGAGCAGAAAATTTTAAAGGGCAAAGAAAAGAGAAAGACAAATATTTAAATGTGCAAGGAGTTGGAGTAAGAATAGCAAAAGTTAAGAAAATATTTTTCAAGCTGAAAGAACTGAAAAATGCATTCATTCTTGTGTTACAAAACTTCTTTGGACAAAATTGGTATTGTTGTCGTAGATAATCCATAGTGACCCTATGAAAGAAAGACCTGAACACATATATAACTTTCATCGTTTCTCTAAGTTCATAGAGCTTCCAGAGGCAAGCTATTTCAGAAGTGGATGCCACTCCTGCTTTCAAGCCTGTTTTAGTCTGGGAGCTCCACTAAACACTGTCCACCGTGGGTACCATTATCACATTTGACACACAAGTGTCACAGTGTTTACCATCACAGTAAGCCTGAGTTACCTCTGTATAGCAAATTGACAGACCTGTGCTAGAAAATTTAGAAGAATGATTGACTGAAAACAATTAAAACCAAGTGCCTTTTTAAATATGAGGCCAAATCCAATCAGTTCACACCCAATTGCAAGTAAACAGTCCACATCCAAGCCTCAACCAAAACAGAAAACACACTTTTGTAGACTCCAGTTTCTTCACTCATCTTCCCAAATTGGATAAATATTGAATGATAAACAAAGCATCAAAAGGAGATGGAATGCATGCAGAGAGTTACTGTATAAAAAAGAATTGGTCAATATTTAATCATCCCAAGAAGATCAAGAAGAACAGCATTACAAGAAATCTAAGATGCACTGAAGGATTGGAAAAAAGTAAGTCCCCCCAAATTGATTCATTCCAATTAATGTATTTCAGGAAATTGATGAAGCCTTGAATGTGTTCCGTAGTGACTGGCAAAAATTTTGGAAGAATGTTATGAATCTCACCTGAATTGAAGAGATTCATATTTGTCCCCATTCCAAAATAAGGTGATCTAGTAGAATGTTGATTCGGGCAGCAGAGCTTTATGAGGAGGAGTGTGGCCTCGAGATTGGAGGGAGATTCATTAACAATCTATGATATACAAATGACACAACCTTGCTTGCTGAAACTGAAGAAGACCTGAAGCACTTGCTGCAAAAGGTCAAGGACTATAGTCTTCAATTGAAGCTCAACATCAAGAAGACAAAGATTCTCACTACTGGGCCACTTGGGAGCACCATCATAGATGGAGAAGGAATTGAAGTTGTTAGCGATTACAACTTGCTTGCTCAGATCCACAACCAACACTCTTACTTCCAGCAGTCAGGAAATGAAAAGATGAGTTTCAGTGGGAAAATCTGCTGTAATGGAATGGACCTCTCCAGAGTGCTGAAGAGCAACAATGTCAGTCTAGATACAAATGAGCGCCATGATTTTCTGAATTACTTGTTACACTTCGGAAAATTTCAAGGATGTCAGTTTAACAGACTAAGGTGTTTCAGCCCTAAGTTATGGTGTTTTCAATTGTTTCCCATGCATCTGAAAACTGGATAATAGTTAAGGAAGATTGAAGAAGAATCAATGTCTTTGAATATTTGTGCTAAGAAAGACTATTTGATATACCACTGTCTACCAAAAGAACAAACATGTCTTGAAGAGGACTACTTAGATGTGAAGTTACTGAAATTTTGTTTCACATACCTTAGACATGTTTTCAGGAGGATCCAGTCCTCTACAAAAAGACAACATCCTCGGAAAGCTTAGTAGGAAAGGAATTTTTCAAAGTGATGAATTTATACAGTAACTACCACAATGAAGTCTTTCAAATCATGAGAATGGGACAAGATAGGCCACGATTTCTATTTAAAGGGTCATTAGAGGTCACAGTTGACTTGAGGGTACTTAACAAGAACAACATATATTGCATAGAGAGCTCTGGTGTCAGAAATTCAATCGAAGCTTGACTCTGAGTCATTTCTGACTGAAGGTAATGAGTAAGTTTTGTATATTGATTCGGTCAAGCATTGTGGAAGTCACATGCATTTATAGTGCCAATTTGAGAATCTGAAAAGTTAGGAAATGAGAAAATCTAGTGTGCTGCAGGGATCCATTGCTGGAGAAACTTACTGCACTGAAAGTGTTAGCCTAGATAGTACAATGAATCCAGAAAATAAACCCCCTGCTTCTGCAAGCCCACTTCAGTACTCTTCACTGACAAAGATAAACAGCTGACAAAAGGAAAGGAAAAAATACAAGACACAATTTATACAGAGACAAAAACAAGAGACGATAAGGTGTGAGATATAATACACTAATAACTGACACACTCAACCATGTTCCTCTTTATGGAGTTTTCAGAGGCCTGTTATTTAAGAAGTGGATGGTCAATCCTGCTTCCTAGTCTATCAGTCTTGGAGCTCTACTAAAACCTGTCCACCATGGGTAACCCTTGTGACATTTGACATATCAGTGGCTTAGCTTTCGGTATCACAACAAACCACAAGTTATCTCAGAACAGCAATCTGCCAGACAAGTGCTGTACCAATTAGAACAATGTATTCCCAAACACAACACACTAACAATATTATAGTAAAGAAGCTGATAATGCCACTGTTGTAAAATGGGACTGACATTGGCGTTGAGGGGAACCTAAGAAAAGAGGGGATAAATAACGTATACTGCATTGAGACAAATGATGTAGAGAATTTTTTAAAAGAAATATATGATTAGGTATTATTTTCATGATAAGAGTCCAGAATAAGAGCTGCATAGTAAAGTGGACTGAGGGGGGTGGGAGGACTGTATAACAATGAAAGAATTTTTCCTTTTCTTTTCAAAGAGAAAGTGAACTGGGTGGAGGGGTGGACAGGGTGGAAAATGTGCAACAATGAATGAATGGAAACCCAAAGCCTCTTGAAACTTTCATTAACATTTCAATAATAAAAAAGAAAAAAAACTAGTAAATTATCTTGTCAATCTCAAACTTTATCCTATTTTTATCTATCAAAATATATTTAGATTTTCAAATTAAAAAAAAAGAAGCTGAAACAGAAGATGTCAAAGGGAAGCTCGAGAAGATAGAGCAAAGTATTATAATGAATGTGCAGAGAGCTGAAATTGGAGAATAAAAAGGAAAGATCTCGCTTTTCATTTCTCAAGCTAAAATAACTAAAAAACAAATTTAAGCCTCAAGTCTCAATCTTGAAAGATGTTATGGACAATATATTGAATTATTACACAGACAAACTGTACCAAAAAGAAATGACTAATACAATAATACTTCAGGAAGTACCATATGAGAAGGAACCAAAGATATTAAAGGAGGAAGTTGAAGCTGCACTGAAGGCATTAGCAAACAATAAGGCCCCAAGAATAGATGAGATACCAATTGACTTGTTTGAATTAACAGATACAGACCTAAATTCCCTCATCAGGCTATGCCAGAAAATTTAGAAGATAGCTGGCCAACAGATTGAAAGCTGTCCGTATTTGCTCCCTTTCCCAAGAAAAGTAATCCAACTGAATGTGGAAACTCAAACAATAAAATTAATATCACATGCAAGCAAAATATTACTGAAGATAATTTAAAAATTGCTAAAATATTACTTAGATAGCACAGCCAGAAATTCAAGCAGGATTTGCAAGAGGTTGTGGCACCAAGGATATCATTGCTGATATCAAATGGATCCTGGATGAAAGTAAAGAATACCAAAGGAATGTCTATATGCTTTCTTGACTATGCAAAGGTATTTATGTGGATCAAAACAAGTATGGCTAACACAGAAAAGAATGGAATTCCCAGAACTTTAACTTGTGCTCATGTGTAATCTGGATTAAGAAGCTGTTGTGGAAACAGAACAAGGGAAAACGGCATAGTTTAAAAGTTAAGAAGGGTGTGTGTCAGGTTAGTCTCTCCATACATATTCAATCTGTGTGATAAGCAAACTATTTGACAAGCTGAACTCTGTGAGGAAAAACATGGTATTAAAATCAGAAGACTCATATGTGTCATTTTGCAGATGACACAACCTTGCTTGCCGAAAGTAAGAAAATTTGAGTCACTTGTTATAGAAGATTAAAGAATACAGCCTTCAATATGAAACACATCTAAATTCTTACTACTGGATGAATAGGTAATGTCATGATAGATGGTAAAATAATTGAAAGTGTCAACAATTTCATCTTACTTCGTACCCAACAGTCTGGAGATCAGGAGACATATTGCACTGGGGAAGTCTGCAGTGAGAGATCTCTCCAAATTATTGAGGAGCAATTATGTCAGTTTCAGGACTCAGGTGCATCTGAATCAGGTCACTGTCTTTCCAATCACTTGCTAAAGCATTTGAGGACTAGACAATGAATAAGGATAACAGAAGAATTGCTACCTTTGAGCTGTGGTGGGATTGGAGTAGAGTACTGAACATCCCACGGACTGTCCAAAGACCAAACAAGTATGTATGCTTTGAAGAAAGTATAGGTAGAGTGTTCCTTAGAGGCAGAGATGATAAAGCTTCGTTTCTTATACCTTGGGTACATGCTAGGAGAGGCTATTCCTTTGAGAGGAACATCATGCTTGGGAAAGCAGAGAGTCGGCGAAGGTGATGAAGACCCTCAATCAGGTGAATGGACACTGTGACTGCCTTAATGAGTTCTAGAGTGTCAGGATGTGTGAGGATGGCTCAAGATAGGACAGAGTTCAGAGCTGTTGTTCATAGGATCGCTATAGGTTGTACTCAACTCAGTAGTACTAAACAATAACCATAACACGTACGTATTTTTAAAAGAAACTCAAAAGGTACATAATTTTAATTGTATATATTTCAGGATGCATCTTTATTTTTTTTTCTATAATTATATTTTATTAATTTTCATAAACATTTACAGAGATTTTGGGCTTCCACTCATTCATTGTTGCACTATTCTCTCTACCCTCCTCCCAGTTTGTTCTTGTCCAAATGCCACAGTGCTTGTCAAAGCCAGTTCTGATTAATCTTCTTTGTCAGTGTATCCTTTGCCATTCCCTATCACTCCTCCCTGAGAGAGACTTCACCCTGAGTCATAAGGAAAAGGGGACGGCGTATTCTCTTAGCTACTTCCTGCTGAAAAGGGACACTGTGGGTTTCAGGGTGAAGATCTTCTCTCACTACTCTAAAGGGCCCCTTTGGCAGTAGGAAACACATAGACTATTATGGAGATTGATTTTGGAATTCAGATGCACTCTTATTGATTGTGCTTGGCTGTACATGTACATATCCTTCAAGATGTATCATGGGGGTGTTGCAACCTAGAAGACACAAATTTGACTAACAAGTTATAAGTACATGAGTCCAAAAATTATGGAAAAGTAAAAGAAAAGATTCTTTCATTGTTTTACAAACCCTCCCCCAGGTCCCCTCCACCATGCAGCCCTCGCTCTAGTCTCCTGTGATGACAGAAATACCCAGTTACATCTCTCTTTTAGACGGTTCTCTCCCTCCTCTGCTTCAGTGCAGTATACATTATTGAACCCATCTTACTCAGTGTCTCCCTAACCCCAAGGACAGTCCCATTCTACAACAGTGGCATCATGTAATATTTGTCCTTTTGTGACTGGGATATTTCACTCAGCATAATGTTCTCCAGAGTCAACCATTTTGAATAATATTGCATGAGTTCCTTGTTTTTTAATGCATTTTTTAATGTATTCCATTGTGCGAATATACCACAGCTTCTCTAGCCATTCGTTTGTTGATGGGCACTTAGGTTGTTTCCAACTCCTTGCTATTGTGAACAAAGCTGCAATAAACATGGGTGTGCATATATCTGCCATTAATTACATTTGCCATGTTATATAATTATCAGCATCACCTACTAAAATTTTCCCAAGTATTTATCCATGCAAACAAAGCCTCTTTTTTTCATTTCTGCTCTCCTCATATCTGCTTATCCCCATCCTCAAAACACTCCAATCTACTTAAGACTTTTTTTATCAACTCACCTAGTACATATATTTAAGTAGAATCATGTTATATTGAATATTTTTGCATCTAGTTTACTTGATTCAATATGTTTTCAAGGAAAAATAAACATGTTTTCAAGGTTATATTATGTAACTTTTTCCTTTTTATTTTGCTACTGTTAAATTCCTTTAAATGTTATTGTTTTGTTGTTATGTGCCATAGAGTAGCTTGCGACTCATAGCGACCCTATGTACAACAGCCCTAAACTCCGCTCTGTCCTGTGCCAATCGCACTGTCTCTGACACTCCCATCCCAATTATCCCAGTCACTGAATCAATCCACCTCATAGAGGGCTTTCCCTTCCTGCACCATCCCTCCACCCTCCCAAGCATGATGTCCTTCTCCAAGGACCGGTCTCTCCTCACAACGTTTCCAAAGTATGTTAGACAGAATAGCTCTATGATATTTGTGTGTGTGTGTGTGTGTGTGTGTGTGTGTGTGTCTGTGTGTGTGTGTGTGTATACACACACCATCTTTTATTTATCCATTAATCTTTTGATGATCACTTGGATTGTTTCCAAATTTTGATTGTTGGAAGTAATCCTGCACTGAACATCAGCATGCAGTATCTGTTTTTCAGATTTGAATCTGTTTTCAATTCTTTTGGTTACATGCCTAAGAGTGGAACTGCTATGTCATATAGGAATTGTATTTCAGGAATGTTGTTCTGTACAGCTTTAATTTAATATCCCATTACTTTTTAAGGAAACTTTGATGATGTTGCACTGCTAACCAACATCCTTCTCACCCCCGATGATTCAAATGCATCAGTGGTTGGTTCCAAGGGAGAAAGTTGGACAATTAACTTCTTTCACGATTTAAAGCCTCAGAAACTAAATGGAAGGTCACTATGAGTCAGGATCAACTAGATGGCCATCTTTTGGGGTGAATTTTATTTAACATTATACAATCTTGCCTTGTTCATCACCTTAGGGTGAAACATTGACACTTTAACTGTCTTATATGCCCTTAAATTATGCTGTTTCTTCAGAAATAAATTTTTTCTCCTGGTTTTTCTATTCAGTTTTTCTGGATCATAATTTATAATGTTAAAGAAGAGATTGTAGTTAGTAGTTTTTTTGGCTTTACACACTTCAAACTCTCCTTTTTTTTGCCACTGTCCCAAAGGCTGTTTTCTGTGATATGTTTTGGGCTCAATGGTTGAGGTTTTTTTAATGCAGCACTTGCAGTTTTGCTTTTGTAAACAAGACCTCCTGCCAACAGTTCTAGCTCTACTTTCAATAGCTTTTTCTGATTAAACAATGTAGCTTTTATATTTCAGAGTGATCATCTGAGTTTAACTGGTTATTCATCTTCCCATGCCTTGTAATACTCTTCACTTTCTCCTACTGATATGACTATCAGTAGTCATATTTACTTTGGTTTTTGTAGATGATATAAAATTATATTCAACTCTCTTTTAAAACAAAAGAAGTTCCAGGGCTTTCTTTTCATCATACACCCCTATGCACCCTCCCCCTTTCTTAGTTGCTTTTCTGTGACTTTCAAGATGAGAACAGGGGAAAGAATAGCACATTTGATCATGAATATCAACACTTGATAAAGGAGAATTAGATAATTCTATATTAGTATCTCTTCCTGTTTTTATTTGAACTTTAAAACCCACAGAATTTGAAGATTGGGAGTCAAGTAATATTGGGGATTGAATGTAGGTTTTGGAGTTAGAGAAACTTGGATTTCATTTGCCTCATTACTTACTGTTAGGGTCAGTGTTGTAGAGCTTACAATTATTGAACCATGACTTCCTCATAACGTATGGACTAAAGTAATCATTTCACAAGATGAACGTGAAGATTAAAGGAAGAAAGTGAAGTTCAGGGTTTGGGCTCTCAGCTGTTCATTTTAATTAATGGTCTGCTTGCTGTCAAGGACCCTGCTCAATGGTGAGCAGGTGTGCACTTGTTTAGAGGAAGTCTTTGTTTACTAAAGCCATCTAAATAATAAATGTTAATCTCTTAAACAGTTGCTCCCTTGGAAGGAAGAAAAAGGTCAAAACCGCAGTACATGATCACTGTGTAAATTGTTATAATCTTGGGATAACAAATAATTCCTCTTATTTTTTAAGGGGAATTCATATTCATGAACTCCTGTATTAGAAATTATTCTCTGATGCACTTATAATTAAAGACGAAACTGGACAGTTATTTACTTCTTCTTCTATAAAACTTATGTTGAAACAGAGTTGTTTTCACCTAAAGTTTGTCTACTTCATCTACTGTCCTTGAATGGCTTTTGGCTCATAGTGATCTTCAATCTGGTTTCTGAAGCCGTGAATCTTTAGGGGAAGATATTTCCCTTCCTTTTCCAGGGGTGTGGCTGGTAGATTCAGACTGGTTACATTTCAGAAAGCAGACAAATACAAACTATACCAGTCCACCAGGGCCCTTTTAAGATTTGTTGTTGTTAGGAGTCACTGAGGTGAGTATTACCTATATTAACTCTATGAACAACAGAACTGAACCCTGTCCTATCTGCCACTGTCACACATTCTCACACTTCCTGAAACGTTGTTGTTGTTGTTATGTGCCATGGAGTCGCTTGTGACTCATAGCGACCCTATGTACAAAAGCCCTAAACTCTGCTCTGTCCTGTGCCAATCACACTGTCTCTGACACTCCCATCCCAATTATCCCAGTCACTGAATCAATCCACCTCCTAGAGGGCCTTCCCCTTCTGGGCTGTCCCTCCACCCTCCCAAGCATGATGTCCCTCTCCAAGGACCGGTCTCTCCCCACAACATGTCCAAAGTATGTTAGACAGAGCCTCAGAACCCTTGCCTCCAAGGAGCCACTCGGCTTAACCCTTTCCAGGATGAATCTGTTTGTTTTCCTAACAGTCCATGGTACACTAACTACTCTTGTCCAGCACCACAGCTCAAAGGCATCAATTCTCCTCTTATCCTCCTTGGTCATTGTCCAACGCTCTGATGCATAACAAGTAATTGCAAAGACCATGGCTTGTATCACACGCACCTTAGTCTCCAAAGAGACACCATTGCTCTTCAGTACCCTGGAGAGTCCCCTAACAGCAAACATCCCCATGGCAATGCACCTTTTAATTTCCTGGCTACTGGTACCAAGAGTGTTGACTGTGGAGCCAAACAAACTAAAGCTGTGAACAATCTCAATCTTTTCACCAACCGTCCTGATGCTGCCAATTGGTCCGGTGGTGAGAATCTTTGTCTTCTTGACATTGAGCCTCAGTCCATATTGGAGGCTGCAGTCCTTGACCCTCTGAAGCAGGTGCTTCAGGTCCTCCTCAGTTTCAGCAAGCAGGGTTGTGTCATCTGCATAAAGCAGATTGTTGATAAATCGTCCACAAATCCTGATGCCGCATTTCTCCTCATAGAGCCCAGCCTCCCGGATAATCTGTTCTGCATACAGGTCGAAAAGGTATGGAGATAAGACACATCCCTGGCATACACCCTTCCTAATTTTGAACCATGCGGTGTTCCCTTGCTCTGTTCTGATGACTGCCTCCTGGTCCAAGTATGGGTTTTGCGTTAGCATGATCAAGTGTTCTGGGAATCCCATTCTTCTCAGAGTCAGCCACAGTTCGTTATGATCCACACAGTCAAACGCCTTTGCATAGTCAATGAAACACAGCTAGACAGTCCTCTGGTATTTTCTGCTTTCAGCTAAGATCCATCTAACATCACCTACAATATCCCTAGTACCATGACCCGTTCTAAACCCAGCCTGGACTACTGGCAGTTCTCTGCCGATGTGCTGTTCCAGTCATTTTTGAATAATCTTTGGTAGAATCTTGCTTGCATGTGAAATCAAAGAGATTGTTCTACAGTTTCCACACTCTGTTGGGTCATCTTTCTTTGGGATGGGAACAAATATAGATATCTTCCAGTCAGTTGGCCAAGTGGTTGTTCTCCAAATTTCTTGGCACAACTTGGTGAGCACGTCCAGGGCCGCATCTGTTAGCTGGAATATGTCAATTAGTACACTATCTATTCCTGGAGCCTTATTTTTTGCCATTTCCTTCAAAGCAGCCTGAACTTCTTTCATCATCGTAGGTTCTTGCTCATATGTTGTTTAATGAAATTCTTCTGTGTCTGCCAATTCCTTTCGATACAGTGATTCAGTATTTTCTTTCCATCTTCTTTTAATACCTCCTTGGTCATTTAACATTCTGCCAAAAATATCCTTGATTATAGCAACTCGAGTTTTTAATTTGTTCTTCATTTCCTTGAGGTTAAGAAATGCTGAGCGAGTTCTGCCCTTTTGATCTTCTCACTCCAACTACTCCTTGCACATTTACTTGTAATATTGTGCTTTGTCTTCCCATACTGCCTTTTGAAATCTTCTATTTAACTCTTTAGTATCTTGAATTTTTCCTTGTGATTTGGCTTCTCTGCGCTCCAGTGTAATTTTCAGAGTCTCTTCTGACATCCATTTTGGCCCTCGCTTCCTCTTCATTCTTTGCAATGACCGTTTGCATTCTTCTTAGATGATACCCTTGATATCCTCCCACAACTCGTCTGGTCTTCGCTCATTAGTGTTCAAGACCTCAAACCTGTTCCTGAGATAGTTCTGAAATTCAGGTGGGATAGACTCAAAGTCGTATTTTGGTTGCCTTGGATTTGGTTTATTTTTTCTCAAGTTCAGCTTGAACTTGAATATGAGTAGTTGGTGGTCTGTTCCACAATCAGCTCCTAACCCATTAAAGCAGCCACTGTGTCCATTCATCTGGTTAAGGATCTTCTATTCCTTTGCCGACTCTGCTTTTCCAAGCAGGATATTCCTCTCCAAGGAATAACCTTTTCTTGCAACATGGTCAAAGTATGTGAGATGAAGCTTTATCATCTCTGCCTCCAAGGAACATGCTACCTGCACTTGCTCCAATACGTATTTGTTCTTTTGGCTGTCCCTGGGATGCTCAGTACTCTACTCCCACACCAAAGCTCAAAAGCATCAGTTCTTCTTCTGTCATTTCTACTCATTTTCCAGCTCTCAGATGCATTAGCAAGAAATTGGAAAGCCCTTGGCTTGAATCAGATGTACCTGAGACCTCAAACTGACATTATTATAGCTCCTCAGTGATTTGGAGAGATTTCTGATTGCAGACGTTTCCAGTGCAATATGTCTTCTGATCTCCTGACTTTTTGTACCAAGGGTGTTGCTTGTGGATGCAAGTAAGATGAAATTGTTGACAGTTTCAATCTTTTCCCCATCTACTATGATATTGCCTATCTGTCTGGTGTTAAGAAGTTTTGTTTTCTTGATGTTGAACTTTATTTCAGATTGAAAGCTGTGTTCTCTGATTTTCTATAAAAAGTGAATCAAGACTTTCACACTTTCAGCAAGTAGGGTTCTTTCATTTGTGTAATGTAGATTATTGATGATTTTTTCCTCCATTCTTATTGTCATATTCTTCCTCATAGAGTGCAGCTCACTGTATAATTTGCTCATCACACATACTGTGGCCTTAGTGGCAAGAAGCTGTGCTACAATCCCAAGGACAACGCATTTAAAGGTCACCAGCTGTTCTGCAGGAAAAGGATGGGAACTCTTGTCAGCTATGGGTTGAAAACAACAAGAGCGAGAACAATGACACGGATTGAATAAATATGAAGAGAGAATACAACCCTGACACACTCCTTCTTAATTTTAAATTATGCAGTATTCCGTTGCTCTGTTTTCACAACCGCCTTCTGGTCTAAGTATAGATTTTTCATGAGTGCATTTAAGTGCTTTGGGATTTCCATTCTTCTCAATGTTAGCCATAACTTGTTATGACTCACACAGTCAAATGCCTTTGCATAGTCAAGAAAGCATAAACAGACATTCTTCTGGTATTCTTTACTTTCAGTAAGGATCTATTTGACATCAGCTATGATATCTGGGTGTCACAGTCTCTTCTATATGCTGCTTGGATTTCTGGCAGGTCCCTATCTATATACTGTTTTAGCCATTTTTAATGGTTTTCATCAGGATGTTGCTTGCATGTGATACACATTATATTGTTTGATAGTTTCCATATTCTGTTGGCTCACTTTTCTTGGGAATGGGAACAAACATGGACCTATTCTAATTCCTTGGCCAGGCAGCTGTCATCAAAATTTTCTGGCATACACTAGTGAGTGTATCCAGTGCTACATCTGTTAATTAAAACAAGTCAACTGAGATCCTATAAATTACTTTGTCCTTATTTTTTGACAATGCCTTTAATACAGCTTCAACATCCCCTGTTTCCATTAACTACTGCTCATATGGTACTTCCTGAAATTTTTCTGTATCAGTCAGTTATTTTTGGTACAGTGACTCTGTGTATTCTGCCAATCCTTTTTTGGTGCTTCCTGGATCATTCAACATAATACAAAGGCAATGATTGTATGGATCATAGTAAATTATAACTAACATTGACAAGAATAAGAAACCTAGACCACTTATTTATGCTCATTTGTAATATTTACGTAGTACAAATCTTAAGATCTAACTTAATATTTATTTAGAAATTGTTCTTGCTGTTATGTGCCGTTGAGTTGCTTGTGACTCATAGCGACCCTATGAGCCCTAAACCCTGCTCTATCCTGTGCCAACCTCATCATCTCCTACACACTTATTCCCACCACCCCAATCACAGAATCGATCCATCTCATCAAGGTCTTCCTCTCCTGCGCCGTCCCTCCACTCTCCCAAACATGATGTCCCTCTCCAAGGACCAATCCCTTCTTGCAACATGCCCAAAGTATGTCAGATGAATCTTCAGAATCCTTGACTCCAAGAAGCAGCCCAGCTTCACCCTCTTCAGGACAAACTTGTTTGTTCTCCTGGAAGTATGAATAGATAAATATGAAATCATTGTCAAGAAAACATATGTCAAAATTCATTAATAATAATTGAGGATTGGAATGCAAAAATCTGAAGCAAGAAGAGATGGTAGTTGGAAATTAGAGGTTTACAATGGAAAAGAAATTGGAGAGAAGAATTTTCTCTCCAAGAAACTTCCTTTTTATAGATTTTAGGTTGATAGATTTGACATATTGTCATAACTGTGATATAGGATGTTTTTAAAAGCATACTCTCTACTATTAATTATAAAAATATTATTTCCAAAGCAACAGTCTTTATCTATTAGCCTATTCTCTTCCCAATCCCTCATGTCAGACTTGCTTTACCATGCAATGTTTTTCCTTTTGTGACTGAGATATTTTACTCAGCATGATGGAAGAAATAATTGTCTAAAAGGAATATATGATTAGCAATTATACGCACAACAACAGCCCAAGATAAGAGGTATATAATTGTAAAGAGGATGGGTGGGGAAAGTTAGCAATTGTGCAACAATTAATAAATATATATAATATATAAAAAAATAACAACCCTGATATTAGTGAACTGGGGACAGGGAAGGGAAGGAGAGGAGTAAAATGTCCAACAATGAATGAATTAAAATCTAACTTCTCTATAAATGTTTGTCAAAATCACAACTAAAACAAAATTTTATGAAAACTATTATTTTCCTCAAACAATCTCATATTATATATGATAAAATGGCATGGTAATCACAGAAAATGTCTTACATATAACATCTCTATTTGATAATTTAATCAATCTTATTAGAGCTAAATCTTATACATTTATTATTATTTAATTAACTTAGCAATATATATATATACCAAATGAATCTTTCATTGCTGAAAAAAACATGTATATTCTTTGAATAATATTTAATAATCATACATTAAAGGAAGCTTTGGTGGCTCATGGTGAGGAATGGCACTGCCAATACAGAGGTACACAGTTGGAGTCCACCAGCTGTTCTGAGGGAGGTGAACACTCTCCTCTCAGCAATTTACTGCCTCTGAAAACTCATTGGAGCTTCAGCGATTGGTCTGCTCTGACTTGATAATCCAAAACAATAACAAGTAATAATTTTAGAAAAAAAGAATTAATTCTTTTTCAAAATGGAATAATGCAAAATATGTTAAATGCATTTGTATTTTAATAAGTTATAAATATGAATCTTTGCTTTTCTGAAAAAGTGTGCTTGTTCTTTGACTCTTCACCCAAATAAGTTTCAGGCTTAAGAGCCTCAGGTCCTATGGCAAAGTAAGTAACAGCAGCATAGTAGAAATGGAGGAATTAGAGTCCTCACCAGAGAAATTACCCTGCTGTGACTGCAGCATGCTGCAAATGGAAAAGCTAGGTCACAAGAAGACAGTGCAGGAGCAGAAGCTCAGAGACAGGGACCTTTCTCCAGAAATACCTCAGAGAGAAATCCTTCCCTAAAGCTGGTACCTGAAATTCAGAAATATTTAATAAGCAAATATTAAATTTGATCTCAAGAGCCAGTTCTTTTCAGAAAGAAGAAAGCACAAGATCTAATTAAAACCAAGAAATTTTTCTTGAAAGCAAAACACTAAATGTTTTAACAGCTTCTAAATAGTAAATGCAACACTCTTTATGATTAAGTAAATGAATAAAACATTCACACAAGTTCATTTTAACGGCAATTGTGACTACTACTTTGCCACCTCTGTAGTCACACACTATAATCCTTGCTTTAATTGGTAAAGTCTCATTGCTCAGAACTGACTCATAGTTGACCCTCTAGCCGTTTTCAGAGACTTCAAATCTCATGGCAGGAAAATGTCCATCTTTTCTTATGGAGAAGCTTTTGGATTTGCAGCACCTGCCTTTTGGTTGACAGCATAATTCTCTATCCACTAGGCAGCCAGAGCTAGTTTAATTGCACTTTAGACCTTGAAAAAATAGTCAAGAAATATCTTTAAAATCAAAGAGATAGTCCTTTCCACCTTTTGCCTATTTGAGAAAACCAAGATATTTAGAGAATGAGGAAGGGGGCAGGAGTTGCCTTAAATCCCCCAACTATCCACTTTCCAATTGGCATCATCAGGATGGATGGTGAAAAGTTTGAGATTGTTAACAACTTTAGTTTGCTTGGCTCTACAATCAACACTCTTGGCACCAGCAGCCAAGAAGTTAAAAGATGTATTGCCGTGGGAAAGTCTGGTATTAGGGACCTCTCCAAAGTACTGAAGAGCAATGGTGTCTCTAAGGTGCACCTGATACACACCATGGTCTTTGCAATCACTTCTTAATCATCACAGAATTGGACAATGACTAGGGAGGACAGAAGGAGAATTGATGCCTTTGGGCTGTGGTGCTGGAGAAGAGTATTAAGTGTATCGCGGACTGCTAAGAAAACAAACAGAGTCACCCTTGAGAGGGATAAACCGGGCTGCTCCTTGGAGGCAAGGATTCTGAGGCTTCGTCTGACATACTTTGGGCATGTTGTAAGGAGGGACTGGTCCTTGGAGAGGGACTTCATGCTTGGGAGGATGGAGGGAAAACACAGGCAGGGAAGACCCTTTATGAGGTGGATTGATTCAGTGACTGGGATAATCAGGATGGGTGTGTCGGAGGCAGTGTGATTGGCACAAGATAGAGCAGAGTTTAGGGCTGTTGTACATAGGGTTGCTATGAGTCGCAAGTGACTCCACAGCATATCACAACAACAACATCTACCCTCCCAGTAAAAAACTTGGCTAATTTTCATCACTGATGGAGATCTTCATTCTTACATGTGCCAAATGAGATACATTTCTATTTTCTTATAGTCATGGCTATTGAGGCAGCACATGTTTTTATATTCCCACCCATTTGCCTTCTGATGCAAATTTTTCTTATTTGCACCTTTTCAAACAATTTCAAGGGAGTAATGTTTGGTTTGAGATCTGAAAATGTAGGGAGCTCTGGGGACCTAGTGTCAAAAGTTGTGCTGCACTCCCAAATGCATGCAGTTTTAATTCACCAGATACTGTGCTGGAGAAAGAGGGACAATCTCCTCCTGCGGCAGTCGGATCAGACTAGAAGTTACACACACACACACACACACACTAAAAACGTGTGTCAGGGTTGTATTCTTTTACCACATTCACTCACTCTGTATGCTGAACAAATGATCTGAGAAAATGGACTATCTGAAGGAGAACCCAGTATCAGGACTAGAGGAAGAATAACAATCTGCTACATGTAGATGACTTAACTTGATTGCTAGAAATAAAGAAAATGTGAAGCATTTACTGATGAAGCTGGAAGACTTCAGTTTAGATTACATTTCCTCGTTTAAAAAAAAACAACAAAACCTTCTCACAATTGAACCAATAAGCACCATCATGATAAATGAAGAAATGATTGTGCATCAAGGATTTCATTTTACGTGAATTTACAAGAAATCCCTATAAAAACAGGTGTAAAGAAGTCTACTGAGGTCCAGTAATAGGAAAACCTGCTGCAAAAGATCTCTTCAAAGTGTTCAAAAGTAAAGAGTTGATTTTTAAAACTAAAGTGCATCTGTCCGAAGTCATTATATTTTCAATTTATTTATATGCAAAAAACCCTGAACAATAAATAAAGAAGACCAAGATATGATGCCTTTAAGTTATGGTGGTTGTTGTTAAGTACCATTGACTCGGCACCAACCCACAGCTGACCTTCAATGTGTTTTCAGAGGTTGTAAATCCCACGAGAGGAGATTGCCCATCTTTATTTCCCAGAGCAGCTGGCGGATTCAAACTTCCTTCTTTTTGGTTGACAACACAACTCCATCCCACAAACCCACCAGTGATTCCTATTGCATTATGGTATCGTAAAGAATATTGTGCACACCTTGAACTGCCCAAAGAAGTAACTAATGTTTCCTGGGAGAAGTTAAGCTAGAATCCTCCTGAGCAATTAAGTCTTCATCTCACATACTTGGAACATGCTATCAGAAGGGGCCAGTAATGGGAGAAAAACATATTTGGTAAAGAAGAGGGTCAGTGAAAATGAGGAAGACTTTCAGCAAGATCGACTGACCCACTGGCTACAACAATGGGCTCAAAAGAGTAATGATGGTGAGGACAGTTTAGAAGACGGCAATGTTTTAGTCTTTCACACACCGTGTCACTATGGGTCAGAATTGACTTGATAGCGCTGTACAACAAACAAACAAACAGAAGAATGGGACAATCTTAGAAGAAATGCAATCAGTAAGCTCCTTTCTAGAAGGCATGGAACTTTGTACTTTCCAATTAAGTGGGACTAATTATGAAGGAAGACATCTTTTTTGGTGATGCCTAGGGTCAGTGAAAAAATATCAGACCCTTAATAAAATAGATCAATATACTACCAATCCCTAAATAAGACTACTCTTTCAGAAGCCATGATTAATTTATTTAATTTTTGTCTTTGCTTTTGTTTTTGCTTTCCAATTCGTAGAATGTTTATATAACACCTTCCAGGGTCTATTTGGAAAATATTTGAGAAATATACAGATTATGAAAAAGGTCAAAATCTAGTAATCCAGTTTATTTTAGCAATAGGTTTTACATTCAAATTTAAGTGACTTGATTTTGATGGGATATTACTTTTAGTGATTTTATTAAAAACATTTTAGTTCTTTTTCCTATATTGGAAAAATTGATGGGGAAATTCTGTAATAGCTTGCTTATTTCAATGCAAATATAATATTATTGTACAACTCAAAGGCTAGCTATTTGGGCCTGGTGAATAGAAAGTTATGCTGCCAAATCAAATGTGGCCCTCAGGCCTTGTTTTAATTGTTTTTGGTCAAACATTCTTCTAAGTGGTATAACACTAGTCAATCCATTTGTTGTATACAGAGGTAACTCAAGGTTGCTGAGTTGCTGAACATTGTGACACTGATGCATCAAATGCGATAATGATTACCCATGGTGGACAGTGTTTAGTGGAGCTCCCCGATTAAAACCAACTTGGAAGCAGGAGTAGCATCCACTTCTGATATAGACTGCCCTTGGAAACTCTATGTACTTGGAGAAAAAATGTTATACAATTGCTCTGGTCTTTCGTTCATAGGGTTGCTATGAATCATCTACAACTCGAAGGCACTTAACAACAACAACAACAATGCAATTAATTAGTGGGTTGGAGAAGCGATTATTTTCAATTGTTCTATTAAATTATTTCTATAATTCATATCTTTAAAATACTAGAGACATACATGGAGAATTTAATTTTGAAATATTTGTATGTCTAAGAATTAAACATTTGGAAAGATATGCTTAAGTTCCTCTTATCTATTATATTGTAAAGTCTTAGTTTATTAGAAATTTTTCTATTCTAAAAGGACTTCAAACTTGGTATACTTAGAATAATAAATATCTGGCATTTGGCTTATAGTACTTTAAAAAACAGATTCAGTAAAAATTCATAAATTCATCTTTGTATGTGTATGGATATTATTCTGTTGCTCACAATATTGTACTTCAAGATAATTTAGGATAGTCTTTTTAAATATGAATGCAACTGTTTTTCCTCCCCTTTTTATTTCCGCCATAGATCATGTGATTGTCTGATAAAAAATGCCCCATTACTATCCATCTAATTTCTCCAATGCCTATTATGTCAGGAGAAAGAAGGACAATTTCCCCCTATGTGATTTACTGCCTTTGAAAACCTTCTGAAGGGTCAGCTATAGGTTGATTCTAACTTGATGACTGACAGAAACAGTCATTTTTGTTGCAGTTGTTCTGGTAATGTGTCTTTTAGTTGCAAACAACTCATAGCTGACCCTCTATTGGATTTTCAGAGGCTATGCATGTGTCTATGTTAGGCTGTAAATCTCATAGGAAAAGATTTCCCATTCTTCTTCTACAGATCAGGTTGTGGATTCTAATAGTGTACTTTTGTGTTGAAAGTGCAGCTCCCTACTCATTGGGAGGAGACACCAGAAATCCCTGAGAGGAATGGGATGAGGCCTCATTAATGTGTCACATTAATTAATTAATCACATCTCTTGGACCAATAGCCAAAAATGTCAATTTATTTCCTAATTTCATGCCAACATCAATTTCTAATACACACACTAAATTCCCAAAGAAACTTTGAAATCCAAATCAGGCTAATTAATCTATTCACATTTTTTACATTGCAAGGGAAAGAAAAAATTCTATTGAAACAATATTGAATTTAGAAAATTATCTGTGGTGGAATCTAGAGCTACATCAATGACGGATGACCCGAAGAGTTGTGGGATGTTATCAATGATATTATCCAGAGAAGAAAGAAAATATTTTAAAAAAATGGATACTAGAAAAGACTCTGAAAACTGTAGGAGAGCACTGAGAAGCCAAAACAATGGGAAGAGATGTTGAAATAAAAGAGCTGAACAGACAATATCATTCATGCACACTACTATTCAGAGTAGCAAACCGCATGCCCATCAGTGAAATGCATGTTGCACCAAAGGTGAATTGCAGCTCGCTCTGTCATTACAGAAATTCCACAAAATACATTGTTTTGTGAAAATCCACTTGTATAAGTTTGGAATTGGTGATTCTCTCATACTGTGATGTTCCCTATCAAAAGGGCTATTCACAAAACCAAAGAAAAATATTATAATGGAATGTGCAGAGATTGGGAGTCAGAGAATAAAAGAGGAAGGACTTATTTGATATTTCCCAAATGGAAAGAACTGAAAAACACATTCAAGCCTCAAGTTGAGATAATTACAGATGCTGTGCGTAAAAATTGATCAAACATGCAATCAGTATGCATTGATAATAATGGACGACTGGAACACAAAGGTTGGGAACAAGGAAGAAGGATCAGTGAGAGAAATGAGGCTGGAGATAGAATGATAGAGTTCTGCACATTCAATGATTTATTCATTGCAAATACCTTTATAGGAAACATAAACGAAGGCTATACACATGGTTCGTCAGAACA
>NW_006399944.1:5351287-5351828 GCF_000299155.1 Elephantulus edwardii | reverse complement strand
GTGGAGAAGCTCAATATCAGCAGTGAAAACCAAGCTGGGTGCTGATTGTGGGACAGACCACCAACTACTCATATGCAAGTTCAAGCTGAAGTTGAGGGAAATTAAATCAAGTCCACAGGAATCAAAATTTGACCTTAAGTCTGTCCCTCTCGAATTTCAAAACCATTTCAGGAACAGGTTTGAGGCCTTGGGCACCAATGAGCTTAGACCAAATGAACTCTGGGAAGATATCAAGAAAATCGCCCAAGAAGAATGCAAAAGATCACTACAAAGGCTGAAAAAGAAGAAAAGACCAAGATGGATGTCAGATGAGACTCTGAGTATTGCATTAGACCGCCAAGAAGCCAAAGCTAAAGGGAGAAACCAAGAAATCAAAGAGCTGAACAGAAAATTTCAAAAGGCAGCTCAGGACAACAAAGCAAGATACCATAATGAAATGTGCAGAGAATTGGAGTAAAAAGAAATCAAAAGGGCTGAACTCGCTCAGTGTTTCTTAAGCTGAAGGAGCTGAGAAACAAATTCAAGCCACGGGTGGCAATAC
>NW_006399944.1:5340504-5346199 GCF_000299155.1 Elephantulus edwardii | reverse complement strand
ACAGAAGAATAATTCATGCCTGTAACTTATGGTGTTGGAGAAGATTGACTATCCCATCGATTGACAAAAGAACAAACAAGTATGTCTTGGAAAGAGTGCAACCAGAGTACTCCTTGTAGGCAAAGATGACAAAGCTTTCCCTTGAATCCTTCGGGTGATATTGTTAGGAGTGGCTTTTTCTTGGAGAGAGACATTGTAATTGGAAAAGTGGAGGATCAGAGAACGAGAGGAAGACTCTCATTAGATGGATTGACAGAGGACTGCAGCCATGGGTTTGAGTATTGTCATAGATAGTGTTAATGGCACAAGATAAGAATGGGTCCAGATTTGTTGTTCATAGAGTTGCTATGAGTCATACTCAACTTGAGGGTACCTATCAAAAATAACAACCACCTAATATTGCCAGATATTTTACATTTTTCATAAAAACTGGAAAAGAAATTTAATTGTGAAGTCTATTTTTATGTATTAAAAATAATTCTAAACTTGAAAATGAAAACATTCTGTGAGTCAAATGCTGTATACAGTCTGCCAAAAAAAGCATGTCAGCTGTTTGCAACATTTACTTTAGGATTCAATGACTCTGGCTTTTAGCCTAGTTCCATTACTTCACTGTGACCCCTGTCCTTAAGTGATACCTACTTCTAACACATGACTGAAGAGTTAATTATCATATGGCCATTATTTACCTGACATTGAACTAAATGTTAGGTATACTACTCCATTTAACCTCATAGCTATACTCTTTTTTAGCCTTATTTTAGACAAGAAAATTGACGATATGAGTTGAGTAATATCTTAAATTAAACAAATTGGAAAAAAGATAATGAGTAAAGCATACAACCTAATAAGGTCAAATTCAGTAGTAATTATCATGATGGCTTGTATTTGAGTAGTATGTGCATAAGGATTACCTTGAGCTTCAAAGTACCTTGTCTCTGGCCCAGTTATTTTAAAGGATTACATAAAAAATAAATAATTCTATTTCTTTCTACCTCTATCTTTATATAATAAATATGTCCTCAGCAATTTTTCTATCACAATGAAAAAATAATTCTTCAGAAATGTTTTTTTAAATAAATAATTACATTAACTTCTGGTGACCTGGTCCTTAGGGAACTGCACTGTTTAACCTAAACAGGGAATCTCTTCAATGGTTCAAACCTACCAGCAACACCATGAACAAAATATCGGCAATGAGTTCTGAGTTTTACATATTTCTTAAATATTCTACTTACACATAAAAATGAGTCTTTTTAGACATACCACTTTCTGGTGATTTAAAATTTAAGAGGACAATTTTCAGCTTCTCAATAATAAAATGTCAAGAGTTAAGGTTGAAGAGTTAGAGTGTAGCTAAATGCGTCCTACCTCACTTATTTTCTTGAATGTTTACTTCCAAAACGTTAAGACAGCCACCTTCTAAAGCTATTTATCTTCACACCCTAATCTCTCTTCAGCTAAGTAGCTAATGTTAGATGAATCTTAGCTGAAAGCAGGGAGTACCAGAGGAATGTTTATCTGTGTTTCATTGACTATGCAAAGGCTGTGTGGATCATAACAAACTGTGGCTGACTCTGAGAAGAATGGGAATCCCAGAACACTTGATCGTGCTAATGCGAAACCTCTCCTGGGACCAAGAAGTAGTCATCAGAACAGAGCAAGGAAATACTGCCTGGTTCAAAATTGGGAAGGGCGTTCGCCAGCGATGTGTCCTGTCTCCATACCTTTTCAACCTATATGCAGAATAGATTATCTGGGAGGTTGGGCTCTATGAGGAGGAATGTGGGGTCAAGATTGTTGGAAGATTTATCAACAATATGCGATATGCAGAAGATACAACCCTGCTTGCTGAAACTGAGGAGGACCTGCAGAGGGTCAAGGACTGCAGCCTCCAATATGGATTGAGGCTCAATGTCAAGAAGACAAAGTTTCTCACCACTGGGCCAATTTGCAGCATCAGGATGGATGGTGAAGAGATTGAGATTGTTCACAGCTTCAGTTTACTTGGCTCCACAGTCAACACCCTCAGCACCAGCAGCTAGGAAATTAGAAGACATATTGCCATGGGAAAGTCTGCTGTTAGGGACCTCTCCAAAGTACTGAAGAGCAATGCTGTCTCTTTGGAGACTAAGGTGCGCCTGATACAAGCCGTGGTCTTTGCTATCACTTGTTATGCATGAGAGAATTGTATAATGAGTAAGGAGGATAGAAGAATTGATGCCTTTTAGCTGTGGTGCTGGAGAAGAGTATTGAGGGTACCATGGACTGCTAGGAAAACAAACATATTCATCCTGGAAAGGGTCAAACTGGGCTGCTCCTTGGAGCCAAGGAGTCTAAGGCTCCATCTAACATACTTTGGACACGTTGGAAGGAGGGACAGATCCTTGGGAAGGACATCATGCTTGGTAGGGTGGAGGGACAGCGCAGAAAGGGAAGGCCCCCTATGAGGTGAATTGATTCAGTGACTGGGGTAATCGGGATGGGCGTATCGGAGACAGTGCGATTGGCACAGGACAGAGCAAAGTTTAGGGCTGTTGTACATAGGGTTGCTATGAGTCACAAGCGACTCGACGGCATATGACAACAACAACAATCTCTCTTCATATCATGTACCTTAAGAACCATAGTTTAATAGATTTTTATTTTAGTATTGAGATACACCTAAATAGAAAAGCTCACTCACCAGTCTTGGTTTGTTTTGTTAAATCCAAGTATTCCAGAAGCTAAGCATGAAAATCATGTTTAATGAAGTAAAAATGAAACTCAATGCTACTTTTTCACACAATATGTGAGTGTAAGCATTCATGTTATTAATCTTTAATCTTGCTAATAATTATATAGTAGTTATAGTTGCTCTATATGCTTGTAAATATTGGAGAAAAAATCCTGAATGCTCCAGATACATGGGAGAGTGTGTGTGTGTGTGTGTGTGTGTGTGTGTGTGTGTGTACCATCAAATCGGATTTGACTGATAAAGGAGGAGATTGTTCCTCCTCCAGCAGAGCATTTGGTGGAGTTGAACCACCCACCTCTGGGATTGCAGTGCAGCTTTTTGACACTAGGCCACCAGAGCTCCCAGATGAATGGGATTGTTTTATTTGTTTGATGGTATATCAGAAACAACATAACTACAGGCATAATTTCTTTTCTTAAAATATCCAATTTTTAAAATAAAGTCATATACTTTCTCTGCTACAGAACTGAAAGAATTTAGGAAGCACAGTGGCTAATGGTCATTCCCATGGGTAATACTACTTGGTACATGCATCCTGTTGAGTCATTGTAAGTTCCAACTGACTCAGTAAAATGAGTTTGATATTTTTTGTTTAATAAGTTATAAATCATATTAAAAAGGACTTATTTTATATTTTGAAATTTTCATTAATAATCTTCTAAAATTATTTGAAGAAAGTCACCTTCTATCTTAACATGTTTATATATAATCTTTATTTTTAATTTTTTAAAAGATGGGCTCTCATAAACAATCTTTAATATTTGCATACTTTTCTACCTAAAACATACTATCAAAGACAATTTTATCTCTTTAGATGGAAATAAGTCAGAGTTGTCAGAAATTATGTGCTAGAGCCTAAACTCCCAATATATCTTGGATAAGAAAAATGGCTCATTTTCAAATATGAAGCTTATTAGTTGAGCTATTTGCAACACTCTTTATGAAAAAAAAATAATGAGCCATAGATTTAAAATCTTTGACAATGTAATTGATTTTGTTCAATTGAAAAACTTAAAATGCTAATCCAAGTATAAGGCAAATGTAAATTATTGTTGGAAGATAGGTTTTCATAAAATTATACAGTTAATGTAGTGAAAATCCACTACTCCTTTACTTTTTTTCACTTTTTTAATTATTATTAATTTTAATAGACATTTACAGAGGTTTTGGATTTCCATTCATTCACTTCCACACTTTTCTCCCTGCCCACCCCTCCCCACCAGCTCGCTTCCCCCTCCAAAGAGAAAAAGAAAAAAAAATTCCTTCATTAGTATACAAGTCCCACGTCCCTTCCCCCCCAACCCCACCCCGAGAATTGGAATGACGTTCAGAAATCACATGACCAATCTGTCAGACACCTAGGAATCTCATCTTTAATACTCTTCATTGCTTCTCATTCAGTGCCTAATTAATAACTTTGCGATGAGGGGTCACATGCTTGACTGTTGAGATTCTTCAAAAGTGATGAATACTTGCTAATATTGAGCCCACTCAGGGCATTATGAGCTTGATGTCATTATGAATTCAACTCCTCTAGAGTATTCTTGCTTATTTACATGACAGTCTTTCAAGTATTTAAAGATAATTAACATGTTTTCTCATTTTTTTCTTTCCTCAGTAGTTGTTCCAATTATTGTTTGAATGATGTGGTGGAACAATTTTTGACTTCCTGTGTTACCTTTCCCTAATACACATTAGAATTGAAGAGTTTCTCTTTACTCATCTAGAAGAGGTCACCAAATTCCACTCTGCTCTGACCAGCAGAGGTTGCTTTTCCTATTGCTTCCATGTGCTTTTATCATCTTCTTGTTTTTACTGCACATTGGCTTTTTGAATGATTCAATGTATTAGTTGTTGTTGCTGTTGTGTACCATAGAGTTGGAACTGACTCATAGCTGACCTTCAGTGGGTTTTCAGAGCAGCTAATCACATGGGAGATTGCCCATCCTTCTCCAGCAGAGTAGCAAGTGGTCTCCATTTGCGTGCCTTTGGGATTGCAGTGCAGATTCTTGCCACAAGGCCACCAGAGCTCCCCATGTATTAGTAGTGAATCTGAGCGGGCATAATGGGGGAGGTATGAATCAGCACGGGCAGAACCGGGGGCCAAACAATAGAGAAGTGACTCATGGGAAAAGCCTTACCATACCCACAGGTACAAAAAGCTGGAGGCTGCGCCAAGAATGTTCGGCCCTTCGGGCCTTTGGCCCTCAGGCCAAGAAGAAAAATGTAATCTTTACACCAGTTCTACAGGACACATCGACCTCTCTTTGGAGACATGACCACTAAAATTAAGAGACACTGTTCACAGCATAAGAAATTGTCAGTGGCTGATGTGTTTGGAGTCACAGAAACCAAGAAAACTTCAGATACAAGCTGGCAGATTAAGGGTTGGACAATGGAAGATAAATGCTGAAGGGATTCAGTAGAAGTGAAGTGGTGTCCTGGTGGAGGGTGGAGGTGGGAAATAAGTGGGTCAACACACTGGGACAAGGGCAGGGACAACACTGTAACTAATGGTTAACTCCACAACGAGGAATTTATCATTCACTGTTCTATAAATGGCTTGTCTATCAGATACTCCTCTAAATCTGGACATTCAGATTAAGACAGATTAGGAAGAGGGATTGGTCATCCACTTCTGAAATAACAGGCCTCCGAAAACCCTATGTACAGCACAACAGAATCACAGAGAGGGCAACGAGGTAGAACATTCAAGTATGGCAATACAAAGGAAGAGGAGCAGTTGCAAGCAGACACTAGTGATTGGAACTTGGAATGTGAGAACCATGAATGTAGGAAAATAAGAAAGAAATGGAACGCATAAATATTGACATACTAGGCATTAGAGAAATGAGATGGACCAGCATGGGGCATGGGCATTTTGAGTCTGATGATCATATGATATATTACTCTGGAGATGAAAAGGTGAGGAAAAATGGAGTTGCTTTCATAGTTAAA
>NW_006399944.1:5325335-5339290 GCF_000299155.1 Elephantulus edwardii | reverse complement strand
ATCTATATTTGTTCCCATCCCAAGGAAGGGTGACCCAACAGGGTGTGGAAGTTATAGAACAATATCATTGATTTCACATGCAAGCAAGATTCTAATGAAGACTATCCAAAAACGACTGGAACAGAGAGCTGTCAGAAGTCCAGGCTGGGTTTAGAAGGGGTCCTGATACTAGGGATATTGTAGGTGATGTTACCTGGATCTTAGCTGAAAGCAGAGAATACCAGAGGAATGTCTAGCTGTGTTTCATTGAGTATGCAAAGGTGTTTGACTGTGTGGATCATAACAAACTGTGGCTGACTTTGAGAAGAATGGGAATCCCAGAACACTTGATCATTCTAATGCAAAATCTATACTTGGACCAAGAGGCAGTTGTCAGAACAGAGCAAGGAAATACTGCATGGTTCAAAATTGGGAAAGGTGTATGCCAGGTATGTGTCCTGTCTCCATACCTTTTCAACCTGTATGCAGAACAGATTATCTGAAAGGCTGGGCTCTATGAGGAGAGGTGTGGCATCAGGAATGGTGGAAGATCTACTAACAATCTGCGTTATGCAAATGACACAACCCTGCTTGCTGAAACCAAGGATGACCTGAATGTTTGCTGCAGAGGGTGAAGGACTGCAGCCTTCAGTATGGATTGAAACTCAGTGTCAAGAAGACAAAGATTCTCACCACTGGGCCAATTGGCAGAATCAGGATGGATGGTGAAGAGATTGAGATTGTTAATAGCTTTTGCCTGCTTGGCTCCATGGTCAACACTCTTGGCTCCAGTAGCCAGGAAATAAAAAAAAAAACGTATTGCAATGGTACTGTCTGCTGTTAGAGACCTCTCCAGGGTACTGAAGAGCAACAGTGTCACTTTGGAGACTAAGGTGTGTCTGATACAGGCTATGGTTTTTGCAATCACTTGTTATTCATCACAGACTTGCGTAATGACAAGGGAGGATAGAAGAATTGATGCCTTTGAGCTGTGGTGCTGGAGAAGAGTATTGGATGTACCATGGACTGTCAAGAAAACAAACACCAGGCTTCTCCTTGTAGGCATGGATTCTGGGGCTTCGTCTGACATACTTTGGACATGTTGTAAGGAGGGAGAGGTCCTTGGAGAGGGACATCTTGCTTGGGAGGTTGGAGGGACGGCGCAGGAGGGGAAGACCCTCTTTGAGATGGGTTGATTCAGTGATTGGGGTAATTGGGATCGGTGTGTCAAAGGCATTGCGATTGGCACAGGATAGAGTCGGGTTTCGGGCTGTTGTACATACGGTCACTATGAGTCGCAAGCGACTCAACGGCACATAACAACAACAACAATAACGATAAATAATACAATACTTGACTGCTCTATTTATTTTTGAGACCAGGCTGTCAGGAAGCATTAAGTTTAATTATAGGAAAGAAAGGAAGGGAGGAAGGGAGGGAGGAAAGAAGGAAGGAAAGAAGGAAGGAACTTGTCCCCCCAAAATACAAGGAAGCCTTTATTTCATGGTCTGAGAGGGATGCCAAGTGACTAGGAGCAGAGGAAGTCAAAATGGCATTCCCACAATTAAGGGCAATTTCTTTTTATAGGGCCTTTGGGGAAGGCTAGAGAAGATGGTACCTCTCGGAACTTGGGGCCTATTAACTAGCTTGGGTCTGGGTTTTCATGATCAGGCAGAGAGCCCCTTTTATCATGATTTATTATTTGGTCTGATATTTGTCCTTGTTGCTCTTGATGCTATCAGGTTTCTCAGGGAGTGATCAGGTCTTGAGGCAACCGCTATATTTTTCCTCCAATAAATGTATATGGTTGCTGGATGCAGGCCATGGTCTTTGCAATTCCTTGTTAAGCGTCAGAGAGCTGGACAATGATGAAGGGTGACAGAAGAAAATTGATGCCTTTGAATTGTAGTGCAAGAAGAAAGTCTTGAACATACGATGGACCATCAAGAAAACAAATAGGTCTGTCTTTAAGAGAGTGAAACCAAGTTTCTCCTTGGAGGCTAGGATTTTGAAGCTTCATCTCAAATACTCTGGGCATGTGGCCAGGAGGGACCAATCCTTGGAGAAGGACATCATGCTCAGAAGGGTGGAGGAATAGTGAAGGAGAGAAAGACCCTGGATGAGATGGATTGATACAGTAACTGGGACAACTGGAGTAGGTGTGTTGGAGTCAGTGAGCCTGGCTCAGGGCATGGAAGGCTTCGGAGCTCTTGCACATAGGGTCTCTATGGGTCGCAGGTGACTCAATGGCTCATGACAACAACAACAACAACAACAACAGCAACAAGCATGGTTTTCATACTTATGAGCTTATTTTCCTTTATTCTTATTTCTAATAATTTTTTAATTATTTTTTTTGGTTGAAAATATCTATGAAAAATGGATGTGAATGCTTCAAAAGGCCTGACCACTTTCTGGTTTTGATAATTTATGTGTTCTGAAGTATATTTCATCTGATGTTAATAAATATGAATCAGATAAATATATCAATGCATTATTAGCATATATATTATTCCAACAAATTGATGTTGGAGAATAGTGCTGAAGATTCCCAAAAGAACAAATAGACTTGTCTTCAAGAAAGTGCAAGGAGAATGTTTCTTGGAGGAGAAGATGGTGAATCTTCTTCTCATGTATTTTGTATATGTTAAGAAAGGTTATTCCTTGGAAGGTGACATTATGCTTGTAATAGTGAAGAGTCAGCAAAGGAGAGGAAGACTGTCAATGAGATGGATTGATACCATGAGTGTGAACATTGGCTTAAATTTGCTGAGGATGAGAAGGCTGGCATAGGTTGGGAGACCAGTTCTATTGTTCGTAGTGAAGCTAGCAATCATTTTGATGGCACTAAGAACAACCAAAAAATGCAAAAATCACCAGAGCTCCTATAAAAATAATATAAACCTATTCATTAGATAAAGTCCAGTTTATCTGATTTTACTGTGCTCTGACAGCACAATCTAGGCAGGTAGTCTACCAACACAGAATGTGCACTTTCCATAGTTGGAATCTGTCAGTGTGAGAAAGATAGGCAATCTTTTTCTGTGTGCTTTACAGCCAATTTTGTGAACCCAATGGAGGGGTCATTATGTGTCAAAACTAACTCCATGAATGTGAATTTGAGTTCTGAGCTTTATCTGCTCTTAATTGCTTTCCTTTGATTAACATTTGTAAGATATGTCTTATGTCTATTTCAACTCCTTTTTATTTTCAATCTACCTATTTTGATAAATCTTCATTTTCTTTAAAATGGCATACAGATGAAGCATTTTAGAAAATCTGCTCTGCCAATCTCTATCTTTAAATTGATATTTTAGTGTATTTTCCTGAACTTTTGTTTTTGTATTTTCAGTTCTGAAAGGTCAATTTAATTCTTCTAATTATTTCCTATTTCTTTTCTGATGCCTTGTATCATTATAATCAATTTCAAGTATGCTAGTAATTGCTCAATGAATTATTTTTATCATGACTGTTTAAGATTATTTGTCATATTATTCTAACTTTTCTGCCATATTGTTGTATTTAACTCAGTCTTATAAAAACAAATACTGCATAAGACCATTATTGTAAAAATAGAAGGATAACTAGTAAAATGTTTATAGAGGTTAAAGGGGGATAAGTGTGGAAACAAAGGGGTGAGGATGGGCAGGGGGAAAATCACTGGGTTGCCCAATTTGGAGGGTGGAGGGTGGAGTAAAGGAAATGGGGAAAATCTGGTGGGAACCTGAAAATACAGCATAACAGTGGACACATTTCAATGGTGATTAGTTTTATAAAACACAGATGTGGGAATGATTGCTTGAAACTCAATGTGAATGAAGAAAGTGAAACACAATATATATGAATTTGTATGGTAATCAATATAAAATAAACCTTTTTAAAAAAACGTTTTTGTTCAGTTTTAGATCTTCCACAGTCTCAATAATTTTTGACAGAATGATTATTTTTATTGTCATAAAACTATACAGAACTAAGATTTTCCTGTATACAACATTTGTTGTTGTCCTGTGCTACTTAGTAGGAATTGACCCATAGCTGATTCTATAAAGCAGGTTTTCAGAAAGAGTGAATCAAATTGGAGGAGATTTCCCATCTCTCTATGTGAACCAGCCGATGAATTTGAACTGGTTGTTTTTGTTGAGGTCATTATGGAATTTTGGGGTGTTTTGGGTTTTGTTTGTTTGTTTGTTTTTTTATGTGTCAAATGAGATAATAGTTACCCTTGGTCGACAGTGTTTGGTGGAGCTCACCTATTAAAACAAGCTTGGAAGCAGGAGTGCATTCACATCTGGAATAGCTTGCCTCTGGAAACTATGAACTTGGAGAAAGACGGAAGTTATACAAGTGTTCAGGTCTTTCATTCATTGGGTCCCTATGAGTCATCTATGACTCAATGGCACTTAACAACAATATAGCGACATCATATTATGTGTAAATTTTTTTCTTCAAACCTGAACATTTTCATATTATAAAACTCTGGATCTTATTTGGAGACTCTGTTGACCTAAACAGTAGGGAATTGTGCTGTCAACCCAAAGGCAAGTGTTTTAAATCTACAAAAAAGTTCAGCTGAAGAGAAATGGGAAATCTCTGCTCACATGATTGATTTACTGCTTTTAAAACCATGTAAGACGATCTGCTATGCTTTTATTCCAACTTGACAGCCACAAGTTTGCGGAGGTTTTGAGTTATTGTTTTTTTTTTTTCCTTGGAATCTTATTTAGATCTTTTCTTCTGGCTGACTTTCTGTAACAAATAAAACAAACAATAATGCTGTGACAGGGAAGGGAAATACTAGATTGTTAGTGTCAAGTCATCTTCCCCTTCCACAAAAGGGGAAGATGGTCCTCTTTGTTATTGCTGAACAGTAGTGAGAATTCTGGATCACTGCACCTTATTTACCCTGACATCATGTTGGAAGGCCTGTTACTGCTGGCATTTGGTAAAAGCTCTTAATCTCAAAAAAAAACCAAAAAACCCCTCTTTGATTTTAATCCAGAATAGAGAGGATTTGATAAGGTGATGGAAATCCAGTAATTCTACATGATCTCTACAAATATATGTTTTTTTCCTAATTGGCACAACACCTGTCTGTCAGTTTGCTGTACTGGCATAACTTGTAGATTACTATAATACTGAAAGCTGTGCCACTGATGTGTCAAATGCCATAAGGGTTACCTATGATGGAAAGGTTTAGTAGAGCTTCCAGATTAAGACAGACTAGAAAGTGTGGATTGGACATTGGCTACTTAAATAATAGGTCTTTGAAAAACCTATGAACAATGGAGGAAATAGTTATAGAGTAGTTATAGTAGTGTAGTGATAGAGTCCAGATTGGACAAAGTGACTGCTGCAATGGGCTCTAGTGTCTCAGGAATGGTGAAAGGAACAGAATACGATGGGGTTAGATCCACTGTGCATAGGGTCACTATGGGTCATACTTAATGACTTTTAACAACAACTTTGGCTGGCAAGGATATAAGTCTTAGTTCTCTACTTGGTCTTTTTTGTATCACCTTGTATTCATTGGTATGCTTTGTTGTACCTTCAAATTCGTGGAAATTAAATGACCTTTACAGACATATGTGACATTTGGGCCATAGTTTTACTCTGTTGTGTTTGAATGGAGTAGAAAATTACCTAAAAACATTCTCTCTTGTTAGTGTTTTAGTTAATGAAAGCTAATTTTTGTTGAGATTCCTTCTTGTTATGTTTGTTGACATTTCTGAGTTTCGGTCTTTTTCATTTCAAAATTATTAATTTGTGAGACAAAAAAGAAAATTCAATAAACTCACTGATTGCTGGTTACCAGGCTCCAAGCTCTCTAAGTAGTCAGGTACTTTCCCCCCCAGTTTACCTTTTACAGTCTTCTTATTTTTTTAGTATAATGTCTAAGTGTTTTAGTTGTAGTTATTGGCAGAAGTAAAGGAAAATATGTCTGGGTTTGTTTGTTTTTTCCCCTAGAAAATGATAGTCCTAGTTTTATTATACAGATTTTTCTCTTCTTACTAGGACAGCCTCAGTGTTATTTGGGAACACAAAAAGCAAGTTAAAAATACTTCCCTAGATTATATAGCATTCACCGTTGTCCAATTCTAATGTACAATAAATAGTGAAATCTGGTTTACTGGACAGCAAGAAAAGCTATTATTTTAACAGGAAAGTGGAGGAGCATATTCTTTGGTGTTATCTATCTACCCTTTCTGCTTGAAATAGCTCATGACACCTGAAAGTAGAACAGCCATTTTGTGCCCAGAAAAACAAGTCATTCACTTACATTGGAAGAAAATTCATGGGTGATAAAAATGGTTAACCACTTTGTTACTAATTGAGAGGTTGAAAGTTTGAATCCATCCAAAGATACTTAAATTACTTATGTCTTTTATTGTGTCTCAAAAAATGTTTAGCAGTTTTCTTTGTATAGGTATTTTTTGCCTCTAGTTAAGTTCGCTCCCAAGAATCTCCATTTGTGGTTGGATATAGTAAATGGTATTGCTTTCTTGGTTTCATTCTCTGAGTTATTGTAGCAGAATCCCACTGATAATTTGGATATTGATCTTGTATCCTGCAACCCTACTAAATTGGTCTACTAGATCCAACAATTTGTTTGTTGGGTTTTTCTTGTTGTTGTTTGTTATTAATTGAGTCCTTTGGGTTTTCTGTGTACACTATCACATCATCTGCACATAGTGACGGTTTCACCATCTCTTTGCGAATCTGGATGTCTTTTATTTCCTTCTCTTTTTGTGTTACCCTACCAAGTACTTCCAGTACAATATTGAATAGAAGTGCTGACAGTGGACATCATAGTCTAGTCCCTGCTCACAGAGAAAATGTTTTTTAGTCTTTCTCTATTGATAATGATATTGGTTCTTGACTTTCATATATACTTTTCACTATATTGAGGAAATTCCCTTCTATTCCAATTTTGCTGAGTGTCTTAATTAAGAAGGGGTGTTGGATTTTATCAAATGCCTTTCCTACATCAATTGATATGGTCACATGGCTCATGTTATTTTCTTTGCTAATGTGTTGAATTCTGCTATTTTTATTACGCTGAACCATCCTTGCATATCTCTTAGGAATCACACTTGGTCATAATGAATTATTTTTTTATGTGTTTTTGAATTCTATTGGCTAGGACTTTGTTAAGTATTTTTTATGTCTATATTCATGAAAGATATTGGTCTGTAATTTTCTAATATCTTTGCCTGGTGATATTAGGGTTACGTTCACAGAGGACATTCAGATAACCAACAGACACGTGAAGAAATGCTCTAAATCACTGGCAATAAGAGAGATGCAAATCAAAACCACAATGAGATACCATCCTACCCCAGTAGCAGTGGAAAAATTAAGCAGGGCAGCAATTAATAACTGTTAGAGAGAATGTAGAGCTATAGGAATTCTTATATATTATTGGTGGGATTGTAAAATGGTACTACCATTCTGGAAGGCAGCTTGGTGTTTCCTTAGAAAGGGGAACAGAAATTCCATATGACACAGATATTGCACTGCTTAGAAAATACTCTGAGAAAATGAGAACTAAGGCACAAGCAGAGACTCGTAAACCAGTGTTGATAGCAGAGTTATTCACCATAGCAAGAACACGGATACAGTCCAAATGTCTAACAACAATGGAGTAGATTGAGAAATTATGGTACATTCATACAATTAAATATTATGCATCTTACAGGAGCAATAATTTTGTAAATTACTACCTAACTTGGAATGGACTGGAGAGCTTTATGCTAAGTGAACTTACAAGACAAATACTTTATATGATCATTACTGGAAAACATGTATGAGGTTCAAAGGTGGGGAGAAAGGGAGTAGAGGTGTGAGGATGGCCAGGGTGGGGCTTGAGCATAGGGTTACACAAGTTGATAAGTGAAAGGAGGGGTGGGTAAAGAAAAGGGGAAAGATCTGGTGTGAAAAAACAATGTATATGAACTTTGTACATAATCTCTCTCTCTCTCTCTCTCTCTCTCTCTCTCTCTCTCTCTCTCTCTCTCTCTTTCTATCTCTCTCTATCTCTATAGTCTACCTATATCATCTATCTATCTATCTATCTATCTATCTATCTATCTATCAATCATCTATCTATCTATCAAACAACAAAGACACTTAATAAGAAAGTCCTAATGATCTACTTCCAAAAAGTCAGTCATTGACAATCCTATGTACTACAGTTCTGTATGTGGGGTCATTTTGAGTGTGAATTGACTCAATGATAACTAGTTTACTGAGTGTTAAGATTAGCGAAATAGAAAACTAGAAGGAGCCTAGATCTTCATTAACTACATCAGCAATTGTACCAGCCTTAAGCTTCCTACATAATAAGTGTTTACTCCGAAAATTTAAAAACCCCAAAACCTCATGTCCGTTTTATTTAAGCTACATAAACAAATTCTTCACTAAATACAATCCTGTCATACAGTGTACCTTCTTTCACTGAATTTAGAATTAAGAAGATTTTATTTTACTTTCATTTTAGAGACCATTGGTGGCCTAGGGGCAAAGAGTTGTGCTTTCATCCCAGAGGCAGGAGTTTCTAATCCACTAGATGTTCCTTGAGCAATCTCTTCCTGCAAGATTTACAGGCTTTGAAAGTGCACTGGAAAATTTGCTATGAGATGGTTAGGATTGAATGTCATTGAGTCGTTTGTTTGGTGTTTTTATTTGGTGTTACTTATTTTACTTTTAGTTTAGTTCAAGGTGGGTTTTGTTAAATGAGTTCTTTGTTTCTGTCTTCAAACAGCAAGCCTGATCTGCTGTTAGAGTAACAAGTTCTTTCACAACCTTATCCTATTGCTCTGTTTCTTATGGTTCTGTTTTCATCATTAGACAATATTTTAAAGAATAGGAATTGTTTCTATTGTCAATTACTATTCCTGATAAGTTATTAGCTTCTAAATAAATGGTTAGCAAATAGGAAAAGGACCACAATTTTATAGATAATAATGTAATTGAATTGTTCTTTTTTGAAATAATTTTCCAAGGAAAGCACCAATGAATATGTATGTTGCCTTGTTATATTTCTCAACACTTTTGGGAATAGTTGAGACAGTAGATAAAAATTATTGCCAGCCATGTTAAACACATTTAATTAAAATAAAACAAAATTAATTCATCTGTTCCTTATGAAGCTGGCAAATCTTTTTCCCCTCAATGTGCCAAATTTGGAATATATGGATTTTTTTAATCTAACAATTAGTTTTCAGAACCTAAAGGTGTGAGTGAGCTTCCTATGCTGATTTTCTAGATGTTTCACTGCTCTAATGTTCCCATGAAATAAATGGAATTGTCCTTCTGGGATCCAATGTGGGATCATTATTTGCTTGTTGTTTGTAAGCCTTTAATGCTAAATGCCTTTATGACTATCCTAAACTCACTATTTTGTCTGAGAATGGATGAGCTATTTTCTTTTCTGTTCAAGTCATTATCATTTCTTTCCAATACTGTTGACTTTTCATCTCTTTTCTTATTAAACTCTTGGCTGGATTCAATTGGGGAAATATAATGAGTCCTTGGGAAAATGTTAGAACTGCAGTCTTCTAAAAGCATAACCAGTATCTTTCAATATCAGTCTCATGGTAAGTTCGAGGGACAGATTGAGAGACATGGGAGTTATCTGCAATGGAGCATGGAAAGACCAAAGGAATGACATTATCTCAACTAGAACTTTGATTTTTTTAAGATGTAGATCCTTTATGTCACATTTTAATATACTGAAAAATTTGTTTGATAATCTAGATCTATGTACTCTTCAACAAAGTAGATGTAAAATTATAGACCCATTATTAACTCACTGGAGGATAAGCTAAGAGCTTGTTCTTACTTGGCAGCAATGAAAGAGTGATTGAGTGTTTCCTCCCTGTAATTTTATAGAAACAGAAAAATTTTTTGCAACACATAGTGACCCGCCAATTAGTTCCTGAAACTGCAAATACTTAAGCGGAGAAGACTTTTTGTCTTTCTCCATAGAGTTTGTCATTAGGTGTCATCAAGTGTACAAAAACTCATCCTGACTCTTTGAGCAACAGATCCAAACTTTGCCCTATCCTGTGTCTCCTCCATTATCCCTGATGTACATTATTATAGTCATTGTGTCAGTCTGCCTTGTTTAGTATCTTCTTCTCGTTCTCTAACCTTCTGCCTTTCCCAGAATGATGTCTTTCGCCAAGACCTCTTCTTTCTGACAACATACCCGAAGTGTGTCATAAGTTTCATCATCCTTGACTCTAAGAAGATCCTTGGTTGCACTTCCTTGAGTTGACAGTAGTTGGCTTATTTAAACGTATAAACTTTTGATTAGAGGTGGAAAACATAACATACTATACCAGTAGAACCCTTTGGAAATTGGTTTTTTTAGAGTACCTTTAAAGGAATTCTATATTCTGAAGTCATTTGTAATTAAAAATGCTATTTTGGCTGTTTTATATATAATCCTATCCCTCAGAATTAAGACATTAATAGTCTGTAGTATACTGAATACTCTTCACTGATACTACAATTAAATTACATTATTTTTTTGATCTTCCCTATTCCTTTTCCAATTTTCATATGAAGTGAATGAACAAAATTAATAATTTCATGTGAAGCAAATGAATATATCATGCAATCCTGTTTTGTAGCACACTAACAACAGATTTGTCAAATGCAACATGTCTTTTGATTTAATATCTGTATTACAATGAATGCTGATTATGGAGCCAAGTAAAAAGAAGATGTTGACAACTACGGAATTTTTCCATCTATCATAATGTTGCTTGTTGGCTCAATTATGAGAATTTTTATTTTTCTGATGTTGAGATAGAATCCAAATTGAAGGCTATATTTTTTGTTTGGTTGTTGTTGTTTGGTTGTTTTTTTTTTTTTGTTGTTGTTGTTCTTGGATAAGTCTTCAAGATTTTTCTTTTTGCAAGTAAGGTGGTGTCACTTTTTTAACACAGCTTATAGATAAGTATTTCACCATTTCTGATGGTATGATTTTCTTCATATAGTTCAGCTTCTAAAATTATTTACCTTGTATACAAATTGAACAGATATAGAGAAAGGATACAGCCTTGACATATATCTTTCTTAATTTTAAATAATGCAGAATTCTTCAGTTCTTCTCCAATGACTGTTTCTTGGTCTATATATAGTTGTTTTTTTATCATGAGTACAATTAATATTCTGAAATTTTCCTTTTTCAGTATTAGCCGTAATTTGTTATGATCCCACATAGTTGAATGATTTTTGTAGTTAAAGCACAAATAAACTTCTTTCTGAATGGACTTTATGAGGGAGAATGTGGTATCAGAATTGGAGGAAGACTCATCAACAACTGGCATTATGCTGATGATACAACCTTTGCTTGCTGAAAAGTAATAATTTGCATAGAAATTTGACGACTTGGCTGCAATATAAATTGAAGCTCAACGTCAAGACAACAAAGATTCTCACCATTGGGCCAATTGGCAGCACCATGATAGATAGTTAAAAAATGAAATTTATAACAATTTCAGCTTGCTCAGTTCTACAATCAACATTCTTGGTACCAGCAGTTAGGAAATCGAAAGGCAAATTTCATTATGAAAGTCTGATGTCAGGGACCTCTCTAGAGTGCTGAAGAGCAAAGACATCAGTCTATAAACTAAGGCACACCTGATTCAGTCGTTGGTCTTCACAATTGCTATGCGTCAGAGAGCTGGACAATGACCAAAGGTGACAGAAGAATTGATGCCTTTGAGTTGTGGTTCTGAAAAGGATATTGAACATACCATGGACTGTCAAGAGAACAAACAGCTATGTCCTAGAGAGAGTGAAACTAAAGTACTCCTCAAAGGAAGGGTTTTGAGGCTCCATCTTACATATTTTGGTAGTGTTGCCAGGAGGGACCAGTCCTGGGAGAAGGACATCATGGTTGGAAGGGTTGAGAAACAGTGCAGGAGAAGACCCTGCATGAGATGGATTGACACAATAACTGGGGTAATGAGGGCTGGTGTGTGAGAGACAATGAGATTGTCTCACAAAGGAGCAGAGTTCAGAGTTATTGTGTAGAGGGTCACTGTGAGTTGTAGTTGAGTCAATGGTATATAACAAGAGAAACAACAAACATCTTTCTGGTATTCTTTCCCTTGTTCTATGTCCTCTTCTGAATCCAGGTTGAATTACTATTGATATATTGCTCTTATTATTTTTAAATAATATTCAGCAAGATTGTGTGTGTGTGTAGTATTAATGACACTGTTTGTTAATTTTCACATTATGGTGGGAAAAATATAGATCTCTTTTAGGCAATTGGCCAGGTAAGTATCTCAAATTTCTTGACATAGACTAGTAAACAAGTTCTGGAGTGCTTCTGTTTGCTGAAACACCTTAATTGGTATTCCATCAATTTGGCCAATGCCTTAAGTTCAGCAAGGAATTCTTCCTTCAGCTCCTTTGGTTCTTGATCATGTTTTTCTTTCTGAAATGATTGCCTACAGAGGTCACCTGAAAGAAACTGCATTTTCCTCTCTGAGGTGAGATTTGCTCTTAACTGGTAGTTAGCAGCTAGTAATTTCAAGAAATTTGAACCTTAAGACCTTAGCTGTAACCAACACATTCACTGCAGCCTTATGAGACTTTGAACAGGAAGTTCAACTATAATGTGCTTCTATGGTATCAAGAAAACAGAGTCTCACCACTGGGCCAGTTGGCAACATCATGCTAGATGGTGAAGAGATTGAAATAGTTAAAAATCTTAGTTTACTTGGCTCCACAGCCAACACTCTTGATAACAATAGCCAGGAAATCAAGAGACAAATTGCATTGGGAAAGTCAGCTGTGAGGGATCTCTCAAGCATACTAAAGAGCAACAGCGTTGGGCTGGAGACTAAGGTGTGCCTGATCCAGGCTATAGTCTTTGCAATTATGTGCTATGCATAAAGAGTAGGACAGTGACTAGGGATGACAGAAAGAGAATTGATGCCTTTGAGCTGTGGTGCTGGAGGAGAAGAGTGTTGAATATACCATGAACTGCTTGGAGAACAAACAGGTTTGTCCTGGAGAGGGTGAAGCCGGACTGCTTCTTGGAGTCAAGGATTCTGAAGATTCATCTGACATACTTAGGGCATGTTGCAAGAAGGGACTTGCCCTTGGAGAGGGACATCATGTTTGGGAGAGTGGAGGGATGGTGCAGAAGACAGTCAATAAGATGGATTGATTCTGTGATTAGGGTGGTACGAATGAGTGTGTCAGAGACGGCGAGATTGGCACAGGATAGTGGAGGGTTTAGGGCTCTTGTACATAGGATCGTTATGAGTCTCAGGCAACTCGACAGCACATAGCAACAACAACATTGTATGATAATCTTGTATTATCTTAAGGTGATAATTTGATTTACAAGGTATTAGAACCAATGTACAGAGAAACATTTTTCATCTCTTGAGGATATTAATAATAAGTTTCCTTCTACACTTTCCTTATTCTTTTAATATAAAATAATCTAGAAAGGTACAAGAGTTCCCTAAATAGTAATTATATTCATACTTAATGTCATATTCCACTGTGATGAAATATGAACAGATAATGAGTTGAACTGTAATCTCCAAATGAAATGTTGAAATTCTAACTCTTGATCTTATGAATATGATTTTATTTGGATATAGATGTTTTACAGATATAATTAATAAATGAGGGGAACTAATGCAACATAATTGTCTTCCTTATAAGGAGAGATAATACACAGACTCAGAGGCACAAAGAAAAAATCATGTGATGATGAAGGAAAATATTGAAATGATACATCTACCAGCCAAGAAAGCCATGAATTACTGGCAAAGTCAGAAGCTAAGAGTAAAGACTGAAACAAATTTCACTTGTTGTTGTTGTTGTTATGTGCCATTGAGTCGTTTCTGACTCATAGCGACCCTATGCACAACAGCCCTAAACCCTGCTCTATCCTGCGCCAAACACACCGCCTCTGACAGACCCATCCCGATTAC